>NC_142009.1:86659432-86961932 GCF_049901735.1 Notechis scutatus | reverse complement strand
CCTGATATTACTTAACTCTATTATACTATTTTCTGCTGTTTGAGCATATGGAAGGATGAAGCCAGCACCAAAAAAACATAAGATGTGGAGACTAGTGGACTCATAAACATTAAATTTATTAGAGTTCCCAAGAGAGTCCATTTTAGAAATATGCACTAAGTCGGTTAGAGGAACAATTGGAATTGCAATACAGGCATAGAAAAAGACAGTGATGATGTACCACAGTTGAAATGATTATAGCTTTCTGTGGTATGCAGGTTTTTTTTAGCAAAATGTTTCATTTTCTATATCAATTTGTAGAAATTGTATTTATTTGTCTTCACAAGGATATGAAAGGTCTACAGTAGCAATAGCAATAGTAATAGCACTTAGACTCATATACCATTCCACAGTGCTTTACACACTCTTTGAGAGGTTTACAGAGTCAACATATTGCCCCCAGCCATCTGGGTCCTTTTACCGACCTCAGAAGAATGGAAGGCTGAGTTAACCCTGAGCCAGTCAGGATCAAACTCCTGGCAGTGAGCAGAGTCAGCCCGCAATATTTCATTTTAACCACTGTGCCACCATGGCTCATAACAAAAATAGAATATATTCTGCTCTAGGAAGATAGATGCAAATTGTATTGTATTTTTGCTATATCTAATTAAATTTTTGATTCAATAGTGTCTGCAAATTATGATCCAAAATTCCAGATGGTGGCCAAAATGGTGTATCCAAAACTTTGTCCTACTTTAACAAAATGCACATAAAAACAGGTGGAGTTTCAGTCACACCATAATGATCACCATCTGTTTGGCTGCATCCTGTAGACATCTCTGTTCTGGCTATTGTGTTTTCAATTTCAATTTTTCAGTTTCATTGTACACATGTTGTGCATTGACAATAAACGATTGATTGATTGATTTTTGACAGTTGGGACACACATATTTTAGAATATAAAGTCTCCCCAATCCACTGAAGTGGACTACTGATTTCTAGTTGACCACAATGATCTATGTCAATGGTTGCAAACAGTGCGGTTTTGCAAGGGAGCCAAGAGGATTGCAAATAACAAAGCATCAGACCAACCTAATACAAACGCTACACCTTTCATACATGCAGTGTGACGCTGCTTCATCTCAGCCTGTGCAATCTGAACAAACAAACAAAGCCCTTGGAAAGGCTTCCATGTGAGAATACTGAGCTAGTTTACAAACAGTTTAGGTCATGGATCCCACAATACTGACTATGCTTGGTGTGATTTATTTCTTATTTGGCTGTAGTGTATTGGAAATCCAAATAAATCTATTTTTTAAAAAAGCACCGCTGCTACTCAGTATCATTTGTGGAGTTGCAGGAATTCATGCCTCTCCCTATCTTGAGGCTCTTAGCAAATTATCCAAGATGCAATCCAAAAGGAATTATTGGACTACTTTGCATACAACCCAATATACTGTAGCATAAACTAAGAGCATGAATATACAGTATATGTGCAAACTGTTTATTCAGTTTGCCCTTTGCATGGTGTGAGAGATACTTTTCATTGGTCCTTGACCTGCAATCCCTTAAGGAAGACATAGTTTCTGCTCCTTCTCATACATTTGAAGTTCATCATGGATCTTCATTCTATTTTTGAGAGATAAAGTAGTGGAAGTGATGGCAGTGTGGAATGTCCTTCAGCTAAATAAAGCAGCCAGTGTGAGTTCACTCCAGTTAATTTTGTCCTTTTGTTGGTCAAGAAAAAATACAAAACCTGCACATAGCTAAACGTGAGCTCTCAATAAGAGCATGGGAATACCACTGGAAAAGTCATCAGTAGTCAGCATAACATGCTTCTTGATAGCTTCACATTTTTAACTAATATTTGTAATGCATAATGTTTTATTTTTTTCAAAGGAAAACTGACTGGCATTTCAAAAGGGGGGGAGAATGAGAGAGAAAGAGAAAAAAAGAAAGAAAGAAAGAAAGAAAGAAAGAAAGAAAGAAAGAAAGAAAGAAAGAAAGAAAGAAAGAAAGAAAGAAAGAAAGAAAGAAAGAAAGAGTAAAAGCACATTTCCAGTGTTCTTGACTTGGATAAATCTTCTTGAAATATAAAGTAGTTCTAGCAGCCAGCTGAAAATAAGGTGTGAGATTTTCATTCCATGTGTGACAATTAAAGTAACACTGGGAAGAGCCCATCTGCTCAGTGACTGATATCAACTATCGGAAAGGTGTAAATAGACTTCTGAGGCTCAAGCCAGGGAATAATATTCTATTGTACGTAGTGAAATATACTCTGAAATCTTGGGTGTTTTGACAGAATCTGCTTTACCCGCTATCATGTATTTTATATTTTCATTCCTTGAATTATTGCTTTTATTATGGAATTGCAAAGCTGATAAATCAGTTCAGGCTGCAACCCATATTATTAGAAATAAGTCTTTAATTGGGCTCACTTTTAAGGAAATGTGTAAAATTGTGCTGCTAATTGTTTTAAATTAATAGATTTCGTTTTATACCACAGTTCTACTAAAGAATAGGTATCCTTTAGTCAGGTCACTTGTTCAGAAAGTAGATATTTCACATAGTCATCTGTATGTATAGCATATGCTATTTTATCAGATTGATTTTTTTTATAAATACATGGAGGCTTTCAGTTACACTATAATAACTTATATTGCTAAGAACAATACAAATATATAAGCTGTTTACAAATCCAGAGCCTCCCTTTCTTAACTGACATTCAGAATGTGCAGTGCTTTTGGTATGGTTCAGAAGTTTAGAAGTTTAGAATATGGGAGTGCAAACACAAGAGCTACCTATAACTCATTAAAGGAGCCACAGCTCTTAAGGAAAAAACCCTCCTTAGTAGAAAAATTTGAAAGCCAGTTTGGCGTTGTGGCTCAGTGCTAGAAATTAGGAGATCATGAGTTCTAGACCGAGGCACACTGGATGACTTTGGGCTATTCACTCTCTCAACCCTAGCAAGAAGGCAGTGCAAACCACTTCTGAAGATGTTGCCAAAAAACTGCAGGGCTTGTCCAAGCAGCTGCCAGGAGACAACACTTGATTTGACTTGAAAATGCACGTATACCCACACAAAGTTGAAATTTCATTATGCAGCTAATTCCCGCATTTTCAACAGTTTTTCCCTGTCAAATAAGATATCGATGCCTACAAGTCCTAGGCCAGTGATTGCAAACCTGTGACATACATGTCAAAGGTGAACACCATGATGTTTTGGGTAGCACACTAGGATTCACCAAGACCTGACAACAACTATTCCCAAAAGCATGCTCTTTCAGCAGTTCCATGAAAGTTCCACACCCATTTGTACTATTCAGATGACCCTGAGGGCGTAAATAAACCTCCAAGTGGCCTCAGCGACTTTCGGAGAAAGTGCTAACAACCAGATGACTGCACGGAATATAAATCCTTCCATTCTCCATCATTTAGTTAAAAATGAAGAAGCTTCTTGAATGAGAAGCAAAATGTCTTTAAGGGGGGAGGAGGAATAAAAACAAGAAAATCTGACTGCCTTTAAAAAAAAGCAATTTTGGGATAACCATGATCTGGACAACCGAGAATCTCCATAAATAAAAAGCATGCTCTATTCTTGCATGATTTTTGGAAGCTGCTGAGGCCGTGTGAGAATGGGGATTGCTCTTAGGCAGCCTCAAACCCTCCCCTCAAAATGAGTTTGTTTTACTTATATTTCATTTTTGTAATTGCCATTTCTTTATATAGCATACAACACCACAAATGATTGGAATGCATTTTTCAAAAACAATAAATGAATGTGTGAAGAATTGTTTCTCTGTTTGGGGGGGTAGCAATGACATGCCATCATAGTCAAATTAGGTATTTTCCAAATTTCTGACATGCTGAGCCCCCCAAAATTGCCGTCACAATCCTAGGCACTGATTAGGAACATCATTTCCAGAAGCTGTGAGAGAAAGAATGTGTGTCTTCTTATGGAATTGTCACCCTTAGGATTCTGCCACCCTATTAAAAAAAGTTCCCATGGCAGAGTTAGAGAGATAGAATATTATAGATATTATGAAACTGCTGGCTGGGCATAACTATAAATAGAGATAATTATTCACATGCCCAAAGTAGAATTTGCAAAATAAGTGTCATTTTTTCCTACCTGGGACTTGCTGGAGAGGAATATTTGGACTTAACTAAGAGGTCACAGCATGTCATCTACCTGTCCATTATTCTTAGCTTGAAGTTTATTAGCTTTTTAAAAAGTAGAAATGTTAGCATTTGTGTTTTAGGAAAAAATATTTGCCCAGTCAGTGATGCAAGGCACGTGGGTTATGGCTTAGGGATAAGAAATCAATTTAAGATAAAATAATATGGTTTATTTTGACAGTAAAGTTTTGTTTGTATTGTCTAATCTTCTCTTTCTCGTCAGCGTGTGCAATAAAATTCAGCCTCCTCCAACTGCTTTCTTTTGGTTAGAATGAAACAAACAAACAAATAAACAAACAAACCCTGTATACTATCTCTCAGTTTGAGAAGCATTTGGTAAAGGCAACAGTTATCCATTTTCTGGCAGATTTATTCTCTCCAGCCAGCTTTATCCTACTAGCAAATTCAGGTGAAGAATTCATAGCTCAGTTGAATGTGAATATTTATTTGCTATACTTTAAGTCCTGCCTTTCCATTAAATTCAACACTCGTGGCCACAACCTTTGTAAACTATTAAGAAACACCACTTCCTCACCCTGTAGATATCTACAGCTTATCAGTTAGTAGAATAGATAAAAGTATTCTTATAAAGTAACCAATATGCTGATTTACTACGGGGCTCCACTTCACAGTATGCTCCAAGTTGATTGTAAGACATTTATGAGTAGTCTCTGGTCATTCAAGCAAACTATGGATTCAACTATATTTAACCTATATTCAATCACAAGATTAGTTAGTGTATAATTATTTATCTGAGTTATTAGCTGTCTTGATTCCAGGGGACAAGGATAAAATTTATCAAAAGCTTTGCTGATTCTACTAATCAAAGGATGCAGCAACATGTGTTACCATGATAGAGATTTTATGATATCTTACAATAATTTTATTCTTCATATTGTATTAAGTGACTTCATTAGTAAACCAGTGATTATTGATAAGAATAAAATATTGGATTCTCTCGCCTTTATTCTTAGCCAAATCTTCTCAACAAGAATTTTACATTGCAGTTTATAATTTGTTGTTCCAATATTAGGCTTTTGTTATGTATACTGAAAGATTCTCTCATTCATTCTCTCCTTCCCTCCCTCCCTCCCTCTCTCTCCCTCCCTCCCCCCCCCTCTCTCTCCCTCTCCCTCCCTCCCTCCCTCCCCTCTCGTACTCACTACTGACCTCGCTTTGCTGTGCCAACATCTAAGTCTCCTTTGCTCTGGTGCCACTCCGTTGTGTCCTACATTGTTGGCCCAAGTCCTCAGTAAACCTATTCAGTTCTGGGTTTATGCCACCCCAACCCACCCATTTTCTCTAATTTACTCTTTATCTGGAGCAGAATTAATTGCTCAGGTCTAAGGAGAATCTTACTTCCATAGCCCTTGGATTTCCATACATTAACTGATATGTGTGTAATAAGAGGAAATAAATGCAGAGCAAGCTTATGCTAGAGAAGTAATTCCTTTGTATGTGCTCTACTCTGCACCATAAGATAAAAAATTGTCACTTACAAATACACACACACACCTGCCTGCAAAATGCAGCATGAGATAGTAGTACTCATCATCTCTGATAACAGTCTCCTACATGTTTTCTTCCCTAGCTGTAATAATAGATGACTTTATGTTCTCTGCAGATGCAGTCAGTGATGGAATTTAACCTTCGCAAGAATTATAGCTCCATATTTCTTTTCCCACCCACATACCATTTCTTTTCCAGAGACAGGGAGCTTTCCATTGAGAAACAGGTACATAATTGTGGCTGTCTGTGCCAGATATATAATTGATTGAGGAGAGCAATGCCCTTAACTTCTTTTGTTACTTTCATTCCCATGTTATGGGGATAAATAAGAAAATAAACTATTAGTATGCATTTTACATGTTATAAAAATATTTAGAAAAGCTGTGCTGTACATCAGCAATTGCACTGCTGAAAAGCCTTTAACTGCATTAGTATTATTTTTATTTTTTTTATAGCATGCACCTTGTAGCATGGTTTTTGCAAATGCAGAAAAAATAATTTCAGCAAAATGGTACTGATAAATAGGTTCCATAAGTCTTCCCAGAAGTAGATTGCCTCTTAATTGAATAAAGACCTCCTTGCTTGAATTGGAGAAGGAAATACGGTTTTCTAAAAACTAAGGTGTAAGTCATGACTGCAGGATTCAACTCCCTGTCATCGAATGCAAATACTTGTCACCCTGAACAGAATTTTTTAAATTAGCAACGTCAGTGGGATAAAGCAATAATTTCTTTGAAATAATCAGTGCTGGATGCAATTGGCGTATCATAACTGCTTTCTAAAATGAGCACATCATCTTTGATATACAGGCAGCAGCATACATGTCATGTGAGAAGAAATGAATCAGTTTTCCTGTGTGTGAGAATTTTCAAGGACTTCTAGATACTATGTTGTCTTTATGGGTTACATGCTGGTTGGGGAACTTTCTACACATCTTCAATCTTCCAAGATCGAGAAACACAGTTGTAGAATTTGAAAACCGTGTCCATGTGAATAAATGTATTTATATGCACTCAAATATCCAGAAATATTCACATATTCACAAGCAGCAAAAACACAATTGTTCATGGCATCTAGAGGGAAAAGACATAAAAAGAAAACTATATGAGATGAAAGTTGGATAGATCCATTCCTTCTTAAAACAGGTTCATAGTAATAATGCTGCATTGTTTTCTAACAAAAGAAAAAAAAGGTAAGTTTCTATCATCTTAAATCATCTGACATGATTGCTTGTAATATTGTCTTCTTCACCTGATTACCCCCAGTTTAATGCAATTTATAGGCGAGAGTTGATACATATAGTAGTGAAACAATCTCCTTGCTCAGACAATATAGTACTTCAGGACTTTCAAACTCCCAGCCCATGGGCCAGATGCGTCACACACTGGCCACACCCACACCCAATTTAGGAAATGGTAAACAAGTCCCAAATACATCGCATGATGCCGCCATGGCAACGTGAGTTTGACACCCCTGCAGTGCTTGGTTATTTCGTTTGATCTATTCATAGTCTAAAATTGCCAGATTAGCAAAAATTTCAGTAGAAATAACAGAACTGTAGATTATCAGTATAAAGTAGAGTAAGGTTGGTGAACTAGATGCAACCAAAAGGCTAAATCCCTGTATCTTACACTGATCACCATGATAGAAGCATCCTTGAAGCTGTGCTGCAGCTGATCAGGGCAAAATAGTTATCCAGCTAATTCTGCCCAATTGTTTTAAGGAAAGATATGTGATATACTTCTCATTTTATTATATTATGGTAATATAATTCAATGATAAATATATTGAAGAAATAGTTTACACTTTAAACAAAAAAGAAAAGCTTGATAATTTTGCTTTTGACAATCTCATGTCAAAAACACCAGTTTCCTTAGCTTAATTTACTGTTTAGCTTCTTATTTGTTGGTGGGTTTTTAAACATTCTGCATTCTCAGATTTTTTTTAATCCATAAATATAAGGGAAAAGCACAATCTGTAGAAGAGCAGAGATGAGTTTTAATTGATCTCTAGAGACTCAGAATGTCTTTTCATTGTACATGTTTGATTTTTCACAGATTAGTTGGAGGCAAACACAGCATCTCATCTTTGTACAAAAAGTACAAAGTTGTAGCGAGGAACTATCTGAAACAATTAAGACTAAAACTCTTCCTAATCCTTCATTTTTTATCAATAAAATTAATCACTTTTAATTTATTTTATTGATCAAATTTATTTTATTGATCAAATAAAATAAAATACCCATCTCTCTCACAGACATCTTATAGACATCTGTACTTGTAGACATCCATTAATATTAGTAATGAAAGCAAAACTGGAATCAAATTCAAATGCTTGTGCTCTTTCTAGAAATATAGGTTGAAATAATTAAAAGGCAATTAGTATGTGCCATTGAGGTCATATATATAAATATTCTGCTTGGGTAAAGGGGTTCCAAAAGATATATTTTATGTCTTAAACAAGCTTGGCTTGTTCAATCATACAACTTACAGAGGTAGTTAAATTCTGCAATTAATAAGTAGATAGGTGTTTTTTGTCTGCTTCAATAAGTAGCTCTTCAAAATGCTTGAAACCACCTTCCTTTTTGGCAGATTAAGATGAAAACAGCAAGGATGGTAGACCTTTTAAATAACAGTAACCTGCCAGGTTTGAAATCAGTGCCAATAAGGGTTATACTGCAATACTTTTTTTTTAAAAAAAAGAAAAGCTTATCAAGTGAACCTATTTTAAGGTATATATAGCTAGGTTAAGGAAAATAATCCAACCACCTCCAAATCAAGATAGGGCTAACAGCCTGCAGAGAAATGGTCAAATCATTGAAGTGTCTTACCTTAAAAAATCCAGTGTTTCAAAATCATTTTTTTAAAAATAAGGCTTTCTAAGATGCCACAGGCTTGTGCTTTGTGGCTTTGGATCTTTAGAATCCTTTTCTAGATTGTCAGGAGAGCTGGCATAGCTGGCAAAGTCTGTCATGGCATAGGAGAGGTTATCTTAGGAATTGTCTTATTCCGATGGGATTGACCCGTTCCCCTTGCTCCAGAAGAAGCGGGCTTCGATGCACCCCATCAGCTAAGGAATTTTGGCTAGTGGGGACAACAAAAGCCATTTCTGTCATGGCCACTATCCTCTGGAAGATTTGGCAGTGGAGGGGAGATTTGCCTCCACTCTTCTGGCCTTCCAGAAGGGCCTCAAAACCTGGCTCTTCTGATTGGCTTCATACCATTTGTGCTCTTGGTTTTTAACCTGTCATTTATTTTTTGTTAATTGTATTGCTTTTATATTTATGCTTTTATGCCATTGTAAGTCACACAGAGCCACTCTCAATGGTGAGGAAAATAGTTGATTAGATTAGATTAGATTAGATTAGATTAGATTAGATTAGATAGATAGATAGATAGATAGATAGATAGATAGATAGATAGATAGATAGATAGATAGATAGATAGATAGATAGAGTGAGTGAGTGAGTCAGTGAGTGAGTCAGTGAGTCAGTGAGTCAGTGTCAGAATCAGAGTCAGAGTCAGAGTCAGAGTCAGAGACAAACAGATTGCTGACTGGCATGCATAGTCCATTCTGGAAGGACTCCCTCAATACTGCCCTCAGTGGAGTGCCTGACTGGGAAGAAAACATTGGTCTCCTCAGAAAAAGACTCAGAAGAATGACCAATGACTTGCTGTTGTAGAGTAGTTTTCTGGATTTCTTATTTTGCCAGAAAGACTGTCATAATTGTTTGGCGAGACTGGCACCTCTTACCCCTCAATACTATCAGAATTATAGCTTGCTGACTATCCTCAGTTAATTCACAATGACAGCAGAGGCAAACTGGCCAGAGTGATAAACATTTGACTCAGAGCATTCTGCGTGTATGTGCATGCACTAGGAATAGTAGAGTGACACAAGCTACACTGCAGTGTCAAACTATATTGCCAAGGGGGGGCGAGGTTATGCAGTTGCTGCTTTTGCCATTCTGATGAAAGTAATGAAGCCGGTGGATTGAGCAGAAAACGGCACCAAAGGAACAGCAGAGATTTGCTTCCTGCTTCTTAAAAGTAGTAAATGACTATACCTATCAGTATAAATTTGAGATACAGACACTAATTGTAAATAGGGAAGACTTCAGCTTATACAAAAGTAAAGTTTGATCCAAGATTTAATACTGTTGAACTGGTTAGCCCCAAGTCCATATTGAAAAGTGAATTAACTTCCAGTTACATCAACAGACCCAACAGTAAGGTCTACCATTCCCATTAATGCAAGAAAACAGCAAGTTAAAATCTGTGTCTGGCCGTATCAAAAGCTGAGAAAGTGAATAACACCCAAAGCATTTCTACTCTTCCTGCCATCCCATTTGCAGCCTGGCTTAGCAATTCATATAGACAACAAAAATCCTGGCCAATGATCAATAAAATAATCAGCAAGTGTCATTTGCAAACGTGAAGCAATTTCCCTATTTGGCGATAATGCTTACATTCTCAGTCCTAATCCCAACAAACATTGTTATACCCAATCAGTTTTGGTTGATTTGAGATTTTGAGCAGCTGTAAGCCAATAATAAATCCTAGGTTAACATCCTGATATCAGTGGGGTTTGTTGGCAGACAAGCTACTTTGCATGGCCCCCAGGAAGATGCAGCTCTCAGACATTATAAATGAGAATGCCCTTAAACCCCAAAACTGCAATTGGTAGTGTGGGAAGCTACCCCCTCCCCCAGAAGAATGAAACATTTTGAGAAATATTTTTTTTAAAGGCAGGATAAAACACTTCCCCTAAAAGAGAAATACAATAGAAATTGCCCAACACCCTTTCAGAACACAAGCCTCTTCATTGCATCACCCAACAAGCTTCAACCAAACCTGGGAGCTCAGACAACCTCAGCCATGACCCCTGCATAGCCCCACGGCAGTCTGACAGCAGCCAATAGAATATATTTCTTGCACAGGAACAGGAAGTTCAAGTGCAAAGCCCAAGAGAGGGTATAAATACCCCTCTCTCTCAACTCCATGTAGTCAGCTGCACCAGCACCATGTGCTTGGTGGTCCTGTTCACCATTGAACCCTCTTTCCAATCAGCCTCCATGTTTCCAGTGTCTTTCTCCTCACTGGGAACTGAACCAGATGGATATTTCTTCCAATAGTAGAAATGGAACAACTGGCCTTTTAGCAGATGAAATCTGTTATAGTCATGTAAAACCATGTTTCAGATTCTCCACTGGTTACCAGTAGGCTTCTGGTAACTGATTTTAACCTACAAAGTTATACATTGCTCAGCTCCCAGGAGTTTTCAGGATTTTCTAGCTTTTTCTTTTAGTAATCACCTTTTTGTCTAATCTACATATTCCATATAGGATCACAAGTTCATAAACAAATCGATAGATTCACTCAAGATGCTATTCATTATGTTTGTCTATTTTCAGTTTAGCTTAGCTGAAAGACAGTTTAGCTTAGCCGTATGCTGTTGCAGAAAATGCCTCAGAGAAAACACAACATTAGGTTGTATTGCATTAAAAGTACTTCTATGTAATTAAGTTTTAGAACTGATTTCATTAATAATTTTTATGAGATATTCTGTCTGCATGTAACTATCTTCATTTTTAAATTAATAAGCAGTCTGAAATAAACTTCATCTTTATGCCTGCATTTAATAGTCCATGCACAGATTATGATTTCAATTATGGGAATAGGGACTATCAGTAAACAGTCATAATTATTTAAAACATCACCTTCATAAAGGGCATATTTGCATCTTATGTTGGCTGGATTATCTGAGCAAACAAATGCTATATGAAAAATAGAGAGAACGATGGGCATTATAGCACCAAATCACTCTTGCCCTGCCATTCATAAACAAATGAGATGCTGCTTAATTGAAGTGACACTTCATCAGAAAAAGGGTAGACACAAAACAAATGACATTGCCTCTACACACACAATGCTTAACACACACACACACACACACACACACAGAGAGAGAGAGAGAGAGAGAGAGAGAGAGAGATTCAAATGTGAAAATTTAGAATTGTTTCCAGGATTTTTAAAGTAACCGCTAACTGCTTCCATGCCTAGTCTGTAAAAAAGAAAGAAAGAAAAGCAAATAGGATATGCCTAAGCAACTAAATGCTATAGCTCTACAAATCTTTGTTTATTCTGATAGCATTCAAGTCAAGTGTTCCTTTGTCACAAAGAAATCCCCAAAGAAAATCCCCTGTGCGAACAGTTACTAAATGAGGCAGTAACTCAACATGGACTAGAAAGAATACAACTGCCAACAGTTTCATAGCCTGAATACACAGCAAGAGAAGGTTATCTTCTGCGTGCCAGAAGGTCTGTGTCAGTGAGACATGTTTAGTAAAAACTTTCCTGTGGATGTTAACAATGAATACTGGTAGTCTTCGACTTCTGACCACAATTGAGCCCAAAATTTCTGTTGCCAAGTGAGATGGCCATTGAGTTTTGCCCCATTCTATGATCTTTCTTACCACAGTTATGAAGTGAATCACTGGAATTATTAAATTAGTAACACAATTGTGAAGTGAAGCTAGCCTCCTTGTTAACTTTGCTTGACAGAAAGTCGCAAAAGGAGATCACATCATCCCGGGACAACCATCATATATATGAACCAGTTACCAAGCACTTTGAATTTTGATCCCATGACCACGGGGATGCTGCAATGGTTATAAGTGTGAAAAGCGGTCATAAGTCACTTTTTAAAGTGCCATTGTAACTTTGAACGGTCACTAAACAAATGGTGGGAAGTCACAAACTACCTGTATCTGGTTATTCCTAATGAGAATGGCAGCCTGTCATATAGTCAATTCCTCCACCGCTTAAAGCTTTAGTAGTCAGTAGTATTGCTCAACTGTCCTCTTTAATAAAAAGAAAGGGAATGGAAAGGGAATGAAAATGATCTCATTTTCCAGATACTTTAAGGGTTACTCAAAATTGCATCTTTATAGACTTGAGGATATACATTATCCTATTGGGAAAGGTACTAGAAGCCTTAAAAATCATTAGGCAGTTTAATTAAAACTTTCCAATAAAAATGGTTGGTTTTTTTCATAAGTGAAGAAATAGTTTTAAAAATTACAGGATTAATAAAGAGGGTAAAGAAAATACATGGAGTGAATTGCTGGAAAAAGAGGGTGTAGATGTATGGAGAGTTTTTGAAGAACTGAAATAGAGACTGTTTACAAAAAAATTCTAGACTTCAAGTGTACTCTGTGAGGAAAATTATGACATTTAAATAATATTAAAATGCTAGTGATAATGAGAGCAACAGCAACAGCCTACTGACAAATCAGAATCAAACAATCACTCTGGAGTGTTCTCCAAGAATTCAAGTATAAAATTGTAACACCTGAAGATACTGAACTTCTAACAAATGGATCCCTAAAATTAGCTTGTGTACTGAAAAGTACCCAATATACGTCACTAGTTACGTTGACATCCATGAATTGCTGGAAAGTGTGATTAACAGTCAGCTGTTGTTATGCATAAGCTTATAGATTCTTGGGCTTGTCAGTGGTCTGTTGAGCATGACAGTGGTAATGGGTATTAAATATATCAGGACAGGACAGCTGTAAGAGAAGGGAGAAAACTGTGGCCCTCTTTAAGCTATCTTAGCTACACAAGAAGAGATGGGAAGAGCATTTTATAAATAATTCTACTACTATCTGGTGTTTAATAAGAAAATGATTCTTAAATCTGGAAAGATTTAAGGTTTTTTTTAACATAATCACTATAAACTAAAGTGTATAATTTAAATTTTAATTATGTAATTTAAAATATATATGTATATAATTATGTGTAAATTAAAACAATTAAATGGTATAATTTTAAAAACTTGTATGTTTTTTAAAAGTCTCTGGTTGTCTGTGTTTGCATGCTTATTTAAAGGTAAGACAATTAAAATATGTCTATCCAAGACAATCAGAGACAACCAGAGACTTATTCAGTGTTAACTATGTTGTCCTTTGCTCTAAATCTAGAAAAAGCATATCTAACAACATTCCTATGTGATTAAAAGGTATTTGCAAGTTTTTTTATTCATTTTTGATTGGTAGTCAGAAACAGTTTTATTCTGTCCATTTATTCTGCTAGAGAGTAGGTGTCAACTCATAAAACATTCCTATTCCAAAATTGGAATTAAATGAATCTAGATCTCAGTATAAGTATCTTGACATCTAAAGAAAACTATGGAAGCTCAGTTATAAACCTAATACATAACAAATCTAATTCTAATGTTAATTCTAATTCTAATGTTAATTCTTTGTGAGATGTGTATATCAAATAATAGTAACCATATCAAATAATTGCTAGACTTTGCAAAATCATACCCATTATATGGAATTCATTTTGTTAATGGGCTAAGTGTTTCTTTACAAGCTATCAAGTTTATAATTAATACTCTTATAATTAAGACAATCAATAAGAAAGAGTGTGGATTACTGTTGGGTGGCAGGAGAGTTTTCTGCATCTCATTGCTGTCATCTACTGCTGGGAGCCACAATCCATGGGCCACAGCCCACTACCAGGCCGTGGCCTATTTGGAACCAGGCTGGTTTTGTGCAAGGGGCAGGTGCCAGTGCTCACAGTCTTATTTACATGTGCCCTCCACACACACACACAAATGAAGCTGTGTGCATGTGGGCCTGCCCCTTGCACAAAACCATCCGCTCTTCCCCCCCCTCCCCTCCTGTGCCAGCCCGCCAATGTGGAAAAATTGGGAAACACTTATCTAACGGTCATCTGGATGTTTGCAAAGAAGATTGGGTAGCCCAGTCTGAGCTATGTATGGAGAAGCACACACAGACCCTCAAAAACTTTTAAAATTATTTATAGTGTGACTAGATTGTGGGACTGAGATATCTCTTTGTACTTGAGTCGATAATTCCTGCAAGGATGAAGCACCAATTTCATTCATTACAGAGCAGATGAATGTTCCCACACATGTGTGACTTTAGAATCCTAATAAGGTAACAGCTTTGTTGACAGTATAATAGTACACACACACCCCGCCTCATCCTGAAATAAAACAGAAATGACCACTACACTGGGAAAGAAAGAACCAGAAAAACGTTGAAAATTGACAGTAGAATTGGAGTTTCGTTATGTGGAGGAGTGGAGGTGAAGGTGTGAATTACACCAATGCCCATTGACATTTCTATTCTGTATACAATTCTTATATTTGAAGCTAATTCCTGTATATTGTAAAACAGTATTCAGTCATGTACATAATCTAACTGTAAGTCTTCCAAAGTGAAGCTGAAATATTTATGGTTTCACAGTAACGTACTATGTAAACATAATTTAATAATCCATTAACCTTTAAAGATTGTGAAGAACATGTTTTGTACTTTTTGTTTTGTTTATGAGCGTTATATTATCATTAAAACTTAATAAAGATTTACTGCCATCTAGTGGAATGTGATAAATTCTTGTTAACACTGCAAGGCAAGCTGTTTTGCACTCTGGTCATTTTCTCTGTAATTATCTAAAGGAGATGTTCCTTGATGAGGCCATATTCTAGCAAAATGAGACAACCCCATATCTATAGAGTAGCGTTAATGGGGTGTTTACTATTCTAGAACGTGAATGGATTTTAGTAAGATTGGTAAAGAAATTGTATTTTTCATCTCCTCTTTTAGAAAGGTGTAGTTGCAGTTAGTATTGAATGCCACTAATGAATCAGAAGTATGAAACAAACAAACAAATAATGACATAACATGACATGACAGGTACGAGTGTGCATTTGTGCACCTCAGTTCTTTGAAGTCATGCCTAATTTCCAAGAGGAAGTTTCTGAACCAGTCTTATTCTTGGAAATCTCAGTTGTTTAAGCCCAAATTTTATAAAAACCTGCCATCATGCTATTCTATCTTCCAAATTACATGTAATCTCAATCCCATACCCACCAGCCAGGATTCATACCAAGTGTCTCCTATCTGTTGATTCCATCTATTGAAGACTATGGTGGTCAAATCATAAAAAATGTGGATAAATCTCATGATATGCCATTAGTTTCTCTTGACAAACTGGCAATTCATTCCAATATTTTGCCACAAGAAAGATAACCCTGAATTTAATAAGAATCCTCTCCCTTAAAAAAGGAGCAATCTTCATAAATTGCTATGACAAGTCAACTATTTCCTGCATTTGAATTTTATCAGTAAAGTCATAATATTTGTACTCTAGTTTTATTGACCTGCAGTAGTTCAAAATAATGTGGATAATGTAATGACTGTATGACAGAGCACTGAAACAATTCTGTGGGTAGCCTTGTTTGTCCATTAAAATTTATCATATTCAATTGTAATTCCGGATCTACCTTTCTTTCTTTCTTTCTTTCTGCCCATCCGTATCTAACTATCATCTTATCTATCTATCTATCTATCATCTATCTATCTATCTATCTGCCACCGGACAATATCATACAAACAATATTTCTTCTTGTACAACTAATACATTTTTGATACAGTGTATCAAACTAACACTGCATTTTGAAGCAGTATAGAATAATGCATTTTTCCTCCTGATTGAACATTAATGCAAAATTCAAAAATTTAAGATTCAATGATGGGGAAATATAGTCAGTTTTGTACAGTCAGTGCCAAATAACAAATTTCTGTTCTAAGGCATGAAATATTTCTCCAGTTTTACCAAAAGGTATGTGATATCTAATCATGACATGGCAATTAACTTCCTCTTGTTTATTACAATCTGCACTCAATTTGCATTTTAGAATGAACAAATCTGTCCATATTACAAACACTGATATATCTCCTTTATGTTATACAATGTGCAGTGTTATACATATGTATGTATGTTTGCAATTGCTTTGCAGAAACATGCCCTAATTTATGTAAAGTACTCCTTTTTTTTCCAGTTGCAACCTTGAGAAACTCTTCAGTAAAATATTATTGGAAGCTGGTAGTAACAATTGTGCAGCTCTTACTGCACAATTTGATACAAATGTTATGTTACTAGCATACATTCTTTGATCTGGATAATTGACAGTTACCAAGTTTCACCTATTAGTTTCTCAGGACCCAGATGTCTTGCAAATTTATAGATTTAAAACCCTAGAATGCTTAGTAATGGCCCTGCTAGTTGGAAAAATTTTGGAGTAGCTTGAATAAATCAATATTTGCATGTCACAATATTTTAATCTGCAATCAATCAAACTATTTATACCTCTTGTCTCAACTATAAACTGCTTTCCCTTCTAGGATCAATCAGGGCACTTCCAGACATAATTATAATACTGTAGTAAGCAGTAATAGAAAGTGAACAACTATAAAACTGTGAGGGAGATGGGCAGTTTCTAAATTTGGTAGAAGATAGGTAGATAGATAGATAGATAGATAGATAGATAGATAGATAGATAGATAGATAGATAGATAGATGACAGATGGACAACAGACAGACAGACTAGAAATGTCTTAAAATTCCATTAAAAAACCCAACCTATAGAGTATCAATTCTACTTGCTTGCAGGCTTGCAAATAGAAGACTTCCACATCTGAGAACCCTCCAAATACCCAGGGCTCAACGTATGGGAATTCTTGGCTAGCATGATTTCTGCTGGAAATCCACTGTGAGCTCTTGTAACTTTTCTATGCAAAGCAGGATTATCTTATTTTCAGAATAGTAGAATAAGGACTCTCAAGTCTTTTGGAAAATACAACCAGACATTAGAAAATGTTCAATTGTAATCCATTGTAAAATAATATTCATAAATATGTGTGCAGCAGGTGGTGGTACTTAATTGAACTTGGCTGATGTGAAAAAAAGATGCTACAGTGGTTTGAACCCAATTAGTATTTGAGTAGAAGACCATCAGGAAGTCTCAGAGATTCTAATAGTAAAATCTAGAAGAAGTTGCAAGTTCTCTATTGTGGACAGGGACATGTTACCAGGGTTCAGGTTTCTTATACAAAACCTTATAAACCAGGTTTTGATATCTTATAATATCAAAATTGACCTCATTTACAGTATTTGCCCTTAATACGTAAGTGGGTACAATCCTCCCTCACCCCCAAATATATCTTTATTGGCCATTCTTGATTTTTTTAAAAAATCAATCAATCAATCCTGAATTATGTGAATTAGCTTTCAACTTTCATTGAAAGGAATGTTTCCCTCTTCAGCACAGGGAATTATTTGTATGAACTCCTAGATCCTAAAGATTTTTTTTTTAAAAAATCACGGTTGGATGAAATCAAACATGCTGTCAAGTAGAAGTACTGCAGAAATGGTATATAAATGTGATTTGTTTCTGTTCCAGTTTTTTTTAAAGGCTGCTATTGAAGTTCAAATTTTTCACTGAATTACTTCACTTCATTCTTGATAAGCATAAAAAGATTTGGATGCATGGTCATTGTGATCTTGAAGAAATAATCCATAAGTGAAGCTGAGGTTTAAATCAGGGATATTGAGAATATTGCATCAGAAGTAGGTATTGTGTTCAATGTATAAGTAAGGATACAGTGTTGTGTTTTGTTTTGTATTAAGAATGGCATCAACTACCACAGTAGTATACAGCATCTCATAAAGTTTTTTAAGCGTTTACAGGATTGTAACTTTACATGACTTCATTTTATTTCTGCCAACAAAAGTAAGAATTTCCTTTGCAGAAGCAGATAAATTATAGCAAAACTTTTGATAAATAAATTATTTATCTTTTGATAAATAAATTGTTCCTGTTTAAGTGACAAATTTGAACAGTTTATTTACTTCAGCATTACTGATGCAATACAAAAAGGCCAACATACCTTGTTATAAAACAGAGGGCAAGATACGAAATAATTATTGTCACACTGGTATGAGAATATGGAAATACAAATTATTGGGGATTTTTTGCTAAATAATTGAGTTAAAAGAAATATTTGAAACTCTTTGGCCTATGTTCATCCAGTTCAGAACAATAAATAAAGCACTGGAGACATCCTGACTGCATTTGGCAAGGCCAGAGGGTTCACAATTCCTTGCAAAGAGACAATGTTGTCTGTGTTTTACAAAATGTAAAACCAAATAAGAAAGATTCAGTAGCTGGGCAGCAGAGTTCACAGAAAGAAAGAAAGAAAGAAAAAAAATAAGAAAGATACATTCCCTGAGAGACTCCAGTTTGGCATTTTTGCAAATGAAGAACATGGATATTAAGCCACAGATATTAATCTAACCCTTCTTTCTAACAATCATCTGACTGTTCATAATAAATAGTTAAGCAATTAACAGTCTAATAATCCTGCTGTTAGCGGACTTCAAAAGAAATGAAGACAAGTGTAAATCCTAATATAATCCTGTTCCAAGGAAATGGGCTAAAGTTCTTTAGCAATTATATCTTTTTCTTAAAAAGAACCACTGAAATAGGTCTGGTTTAGCACTAAGGGGCTTGGAAAGATGCTGCTAATGGCTTTACTTGACACATTGTCTTCTTATCCATAATAACATTTGCTTTCTAGAAGAGAGGAAAAATGGTTCAAATGGAAAATGTTTCCTTTCTGTTTAATATTTGGAGCATGTAGTTAATTCTGAAATAGCTTATTTCTGCTATTTAAGATAAAAACAATGCACAAGTCAGTCATGCTGATTTTAGTAATAATTGTTTCCACTGTAGACCACATATTTTGTCTTTGTAGTGTAGAGCCTACAATTAACGTAGACAAAAGGTAGCACTTATCTTTTATGAAATAAGTCTACTTGTGTATTTTCTCATCAAAGATTTCATTGAAATTCACAGATGTTGTCATATTCCTGAAGTACACCTCCAGGCTCTGGGAACTGTTAGATGGACAATGAAATGCATATTGAGAGCTTTCTTGGTTGAAAAATAACTGTATTAGAAAATTGCAAAGAATTTTTTTCCCCCCCAAAAAAAGCAATCCGTCAGTCACTTTAGCTGCTCATAGGCTTTTTTAAAAAAGAATATTATATTTGTAAAGTGCACTAAACCCAAAATATACGTTTGTCCTCTGAGAATAGCTATCACTTACATGGATTTTGAGTAATTTCTGCCTCTGAGATCCAAAATTATATATAAGCAGACTTTTATTTTGTTCCAAGTAGAAGGCAGTCTGTGGAGACTGCAGCAGGAGACAAAACAAAGTTATGTGTATATTTTTAAACAGATGGGACCCAAGTATATGATTATGATGGTGTACAAAATAGATGATGGATGGATGGATGCTGATCCAATTTCTCTACCCATGCTGGCTAATTGTAAAAGAAAAAAAATCAATGCAAGAGAAAAGTACTGTATATAACAAAAATCAAATTTGGTTCTGATCCTGTGTAACTAAATAAAGTGATGATTAATGAGAAAAATGTGTTTTTAAGCAAGTCACGACATGGAGTAAGATTGGATTGAGCATGTACACTAGAGATTTTACAGGAAATAAAGAAGTATAAGTTATTCCAATACTTTAATTGTACCTGCCAGATGCAAAAAAGCATAAAAAGTTTAAATGTATGCAATGTTGTTCATGTGGAATATTTTCTTGTAAAAAAAAAAATTTAATTGCAAACTTTTGGTTTGAAGCTCAGTTTCCTTTCTCAAGGACACCCACTGGGAGGCTGAATTTGGCACTCATATTTAGAGAGTCAAGAAAAAAAGAAGGAGGGGCAGACTGACACAAGATAACTTGCACTGAGTGTTTTCAAATAGCAGTAATGCTAGACGGATGTGTATCATTTTCATTTTGCCTTAGTGTTTTGTAACCATTCAATCAAATGAGACATAGTTAACGTTTGAATCACAAAATACAAGGCTATTACCGTGATCGTTCTAAGCTCATTTGCCACTGAGCCTCTTGTGCCAGGAAGTGCTTAGAAGGTTCTGTAGGTGTAATGTTTGTCTGGCAATAAAATGTTTCCTTTCTAAGAAGGCAAAGTTATTTTACATTCTGTCTTCATTATGGATCATTGTTCAGAGGTGGCAGTGCCTGGGAAAGAAACGGTAAGTAAAGTGCATGTCGAATGAAAATGTTTTCCTGTACATCTAAAATATGTAAAGCGTTAAACTTTTCAAATGAAACTAATTTGAAAAACTTAAATCTTTCTTTAATGAACTATATTTCTAGTTCCTAAGTATTTATGTATTTGTGTTACAAATAAGTCCTAATAGCTTAATTCAGCAAGACTGCAAACAAAGTTTGCATTGATTTTGAAACATTTTGGGGAGAATGGGTATTTTGACAAAGGGTTATAACAGTTCAAGAAATTGGTTTTTGTGCTGAAATTCAGTGTGTCCCCTCACAGTAAACTGACATTTACTTTAATTAAAGAAAAATTAATGAAATTGAGAAATGAACTCATTGTAGAAATTAGTTCTTGTGGAATTATGTTTGTTTTTCTGTATATCTGCTTCACTTTAAATGTTTGTTGAGAACCGAGTCTCAGGCCCAGAAAATATAATTCACTGTTTCTAAATGTTTTAAACTTCATAAGAAAGAAATATGTCTATTGTTATCCTACATGTTGGATTCAAATGTTTATCTTCTAAAGGCTTTCACAAGTCTAACGTTTTACATAAATTAATATCAGAGTATATCTGATCAAAGACAGATGCACGCTTCAGTATTAGTCATATTTATTGTGACTTTATTCATTGTAAAATTGAAGGAAGGAAACAGTTCATAAAATGTAGTGGGAGAAAGAGGAGATTATAGGATGAGCAATATTGTTTCTTAGTAAAACTGACATCTTAAAGGCATCTTATTGGATTTCTCTTTTAACATAAATGCTGTCCAGGTGCAACAACTTGCAAGATGTGGCTATATTTTAGCAAAAAACCAAGATGGGGACAGGCTATTAATAAAAACAAGTTTGGTTGTTTTGGAATCATGACTTTGCCTTACAATAGAGCACTTCAACCCACAAATTATTAGGAGAAAGTGAAGCATGGGAAATCAACACAGTTTAAAGTTGTCTAACCTGGACTAAAAAGATGTTTAAAATGTAACATAATTTGTTTTTTTTTAATCCTATAAGTAAATAAAATGGGAATGAGGTCTCGGGATTATATGTTGATTTAATTTCTACTGAGAAGCTACAGAGTCATAGATTACAGAAACAAATAATGCAGTATCTCAGTACTTTAAAGAGTAACCATTTTTATTGATCATCTAAACTTTTATAATAACAGCGATTATTGAGTGGAGAGAAAGGAAAGGGGTTGAATGGAGGAGATAAATAGAATTGTTTTGAAAGCTGTAGGCAGCAAGATGCACTTGTAGTTAGAATATTGAAAAAAAACTTGTTTTTGAATAATAATCCTGGTTAGAACTGTGCTGAGAAAAAAATCATTTGTTATTTAAAGGCAAGTAAATTACCCCAAGAGTTTGACTGCCTTAGAAAAAGGTATGTTTGTATAGTTGTTTGGGGAAATGAAAAAGAGTGGGAAAAACTGCATTTTAAAACAGCTATTTGACATGTCATAGATATAATTACAGTGGCTAGTTCAAATGATAATGGCTAGTAGGGGGCATGCATAAGCGCACCAACGTGCCTACCGTCCCTGTCCTATTGTTTCTCTTATTCTTTTATTTTTCTTATATGTACCCATATCATGTATTCTCAACTATGTATACACTTATACTTATTATTGTAAACAATTGGCAAATCAAATAAATAAATAAATAAAAAATGCGGGGAAAGCCTTAGATACATAATCCATCTGCCTGAAATCCTTTTCAGTCTTTAAAATGAATTCCAGTTTTTTTGTTTCAAATCCATTTGACCCTTTATCTCTTTGAAGTGAGAAAGTGTACATTCTAGGTAACTTAAAAACATCACTGGTTTGGAGACACTTTGGTTTCCATCCGTTAAGTACCATTTCCAAGTTTATGGCTAGTGTTGTGGTTAGCATTGTCCCAAATCAAGTATTGTTACAACAAAAAGAAAACATTGGATATGAGTATATACTTTTCTGATGCAATTTCCTTTGGATAGTGCATAAGTTTTAAGAGTGCATCATACATGAAAAAGGAGGGAGGGGGTTAAAGCTGGACCCTTTAATACAGGGGCCTCTAACTTTGGCAACTTTAAGTCTTGGCAGACTTTAACTCCCAGAGTTAAAGTCCGCCAAGTTTAGAGACCCCTGCTTTAAAATACATGAAAGAGCCAAGATCTTTATACTGCATTATGTTGTTATGCATTCTCTGGGGTCAGAAAATAAAGAGTTTGGAAACTGAAAGATAACCACCAGTTAGAAAAGTAAGGGAACCTTTGCGTACCTCTCCCATTTCCAAGGTGAAGTCTATGCTGTTTATGTAGTAGAAAAGCTGCTTTTTCAGTAGACGGGGCCTGTCTTGACTTCATCATCCCTGATCACAAAGCCTTTTTTGTTATTATATTATTTCTAAAATAATGGTTGTAAAGGCAAGTGGCATAGCCCTCCCCCATGTCTTGCTCATTTTTTCCACTCTTTTGATTCCATCTCTTCTGTGTGGTCTTTCGGATCTCTGCTTCAAAAAACAGATTTCTCTTTTGTTTGGACCTCAGGAGAAAGCCAAATGAAAGTCCCACTCAATGGCCAGTTCTGAAGTTCATGACAGGAGGCTTTATGTTATATATGCTTGCCATCTATGAGCAGATTATGAGTTTGGGCTGAGATATTCTTCACAACTTGTCATAGGTGATGGGTTCAGGAGTGTGCAATGGTATGCATTATCAAGAACAAATGAACCCATTCAACAAACCTAATACTCTAAAACCTTTCAAGAGTATTGATCACCAAATGGAGGAAGACTGCAGAAGAAAGGGAGGTGATTCAAAATGATTTTCTTTTGTAATCTGCTCCTTTGAGCCATTGTTGGAAAATTCAATTTCAATAGATGGCTTACATTTTGAAGCTTCATTGGATAATGAAGGAACCTGAATTATCTTCAGCTAACTATTGGTTCATACGTAATACTGTTTTCCTTCTGAGCTTGAAACAATACTTCAATAGCAATACTTTTCTAGCACTGTTATTTAGGGGAAATGGTTGGATGGTGGCTTGAATTACTTGCTTTCTGAAGAACTCATAATTTTCTTCCTTTGCTTGGCTTGAAAATATTCAATCATATCTGGTTTGGATACTGTATTCTACATTCCATTATTCCATCTGCTTTCTACTTACCAACAATTTCTGTGGTGTCTTATGGGTGCCACACCAAAACTGGTTAACCTCTGACTGATTTTTATCCTGTATATTTTGCAGGATCTTTGTATAGTAATACGGAGGAGAGGTCATATTTTGATATACTTCCCTCACAATAGTAATTTCTATACCACAGTTCAGAAAAACATTTAGTGAAACTACATGTTTCCTGTAAATATTTAGCCGAGAGCCAGTCCGACAGTAGTTCAAAGGGCTCTCCCCCTTGCCCTTTAATTAACAATAATAATAAATTATAGGAAAGTATATCATCCCTTAAGTATGCATTACAGAATTAACTTTCTACAAAGATATTTCTTGACATTTAAGAAAAAAGATGACTGAAGGAAAAAGTGGAAATGGTATGTGGTGCTTCCACACTTGCTCTGGTTGTTCACTCCTGATAGATACTGGAAATGCTAAGCTATTAAACATGTGACTTTTGGGAAGGGACAGGAGCCAGATTACAGATATTTAATTTTGCTCTCATGGTAAACATGTGCCACTTAGGAACTGAAATGAAGATCTGATATCCATATAATAGTTTTGGAATTTGGGGTGGTTTGCTAAAATACTTTAAAAAAGAATTTGCACTTAAAACAATTGTTCCTTGTAAAATTGCATGTTTGTTTTGCTCTTGCGTGCGTGGAGATAGCCCTTTTCTTTTGGTTATTAAGGCTGATGTTGCAGGCGGTACTCTCTGAGTATGTATGTGTCTAGAACACTGAAGAAAAAGCCTGAGAACTCCCCCACCCTCCCTTAGGCTAGAGCTAGCTAGGTTGTCCCACACCTGACTAATGATATAACTGACCTCATAAAACTCCCAGGCACAGATTCACAATCTTAGGCTACTAATTGGGAACCATATTTTATGCAATCAGCAATTAATCTGCCAAAGGATGCAGTAGGTACAGAGCTTTCAGTAAGAAAGGTCCTGGAGAAAATCTTTATTAACTCTTTCCCTTTGCTATCAAAAGAGGGCTCATTCAGTCTTACTGTTCAAATATCTTCAGTTCTGTTCTATTTTGGAAGCCTATTCTGTTCTTGGCCCAATCTGGTTTCACAGAAATTTTCTGAAAATGTTGCTGCCTAATTTGTTTGTTTGTATCCCACCTTTATTATTTTTTACCAATAACTCAAGGTGGCAAACATATTCAGTACACATTCTTCCTCCTTTGTTCCCCACAACATCAACCCTGTGAGGTGAGTTGGGAAGAAAGACAGGCAGATGCCTTTTCTGAAGTCTGATTATGTGATAGTTGTCTAAAGAAAAGCGTGAACATTGATAGCAATAATATTCATACTTACATTTGGCCAGTGAATACTCAGTATAATTACATGCACGTTAATCCCATGGCAACTGACTCATCCCTCCTTTTGTCATCCTGACCCATGCTCAGCTTCCCACACTTCATAATTTAAAGATACTCTCTCTGTATATGCATGCAGTTGTGGTAAAACCTTGATTGATGAGGACACAAGAAGGACCTTCTCTGTAATTGTACTTTGAGGAACTCTTTGCCCTATGAGGTTTGATTAACTCCTCCTTTTATTATGTTTCACCAGATGTGAGAAATAAACTTTTCTGGGTTTGGCATGATTATTTTACTCAATAGATAAGAGGGAGTTTTTATGTAATGCTTCTTTATCATTGCTTAATGAAAAGCTGATGTATTTAACAGTTGGTTTTAATTATTGTTAACTAGCATGAATGGAGCATTAGGCACTAAAAGAATATAAATCACTAAAAGTATAAATCATTGTGTAAAATGAATATATTTAACCTATACCCTTAATATAATCTTGTATCTAGAATCTCTTGCACAATCTTTTAATCTGCTTCCAGTTTTCCTGTCTCGTGTCTGCTGCTGTTACTTAATGATGAATTCTTAGTCCAGTGATGCTAAATTCTGTTTAAATCCCAGACCTATAATTTGAAAAGTTAATATGGTTAGATATCTAAATGCATCCCTTTCAGACAATTGGTTTACTGGAAAGCAGACAATATTTTAAAAATTAGGTTGAAGACTCCATACTTCCCCAGAGAGAAGTCAATATAGCGATCTGTTTATCCTCTGCAATAATAATATTTGTCCATGTGAGAATTTGCATGGAGGCTTCTTGCCATACCATATGGTTTATTACTATTCTCAGATCCAAATTATAACAGCTGCTGCAGTTATGTGAAATGAGTTTTCTCAAACTGGAGATGGTGAATGACAGAGTTGTTCTCTCTAGATTTATTCCAAATGGCATACTTGTCAGTTGACACTTCGTTCCTCATTCTCATAGTTGAATGTTAGGTTCTTGTCTATTGGAATAAATCCTGAAAATTGATGTAGGAAACAAGGCAAGTATTTGATAATTTTAAATAAATAATTTGATTAATGTTGAATCCAAAAAAGGTAAGTAACTTAAGGGTTTACATACTGGTATATTAGAGATTATTCTTTTTCTCTGGATGTTTGTATAATACACAACCCATTCAGGATGTAGCTTGTTCACGATCAACTTGTATCCAAACTAGACTACAAAAAGCCCTCAAGTTGTGACCACAATTGAGCCCAAAATTTATGTTGCTAAGCAAAACATTTCTTAAGTGAATTTGCCATATTTTCTATTTGGATGCTTGCACTTTCTCAATGGAACTGATATTTTGAAAGACTCTATTCATTAGGCCATATCTCACTAAGCATTCAAAAGAAGATGGCATTGTTGTAAAGAATATTTCCTGGGTAAAAAAAAATTCAAAAAAAGTGCAAGTTTGCAGGCTAGGTCCTCTTCCTCCTCATGAGCATAACTGTCTCTTTAAGTTTGGCAAAAGTTGCTGTGAAGGCAAATAATTTTCCCTTAAATAATCACACTTGCTGGGGTGATAGTGGATTTGGCTGAATCCTAACGGAGCTGTTTAGGATTGATTTTAAAACCTATTAAGCAAAACGGTATGGCTCTACTATTCCTAGAGTCAGAAGGCAACAAACATTTCTAGCACTATTATAGATATCACTAAGTTTTAGGAAAAGTGAAGGGAAAGTAATAAGTTCTTCTTTAGTGGGAATGAAAAGCAACTGACCCAATTGAAATACAACAAAATTGCAGTGTTTGCAAACATCCAGCTGAACTTAAAATTTTAACTTTCTACTAGACTCTAAACTATAGTATATCCTACAGATTCAGCGGAAAACTGCACTCTGAAATGTCTCAAATGATCTTGCTTCCTCTCCTTCTCTTTTCAAATAAGTAATTTAGGTAGTGTATTATGGTCTTAGCCCATCAGCATTTATAAATATGTAAAATATCTTTTCATTCAAAAATCTATTTTAAATGTGACTCAAGGTTTCCTCAGCTCTTATATCAAACAAACAAAACCCTTTTGATTATAACATGTTTGAATTTTAAGCAATTTGTGATAAATTGCTTTCAGGAAATAAAGTGATTGAAGATTATGAATGCTAAAAATATGTTTATTTATGTATTATTTTTATATGCTGCCCTCCTCAGCATCCAAAGTGAACCTGGGCAGCTTGCAGTGCCATAAAAGCATAAATATGAAAACATTAAAATGAACAACAATTAACTAAAACCTAACAAACCAAGGAGATGAACAGGGTGGGCTTCTGTTTCTCGCTCAACCAACCACCTCCAGCATAGCACAACCCCATTAGATCCCCAGGCCAACCAGCAAAACCAGGTTTTGAGGTCCTTCTGAAACAGGACTGTCAAAGAAAGCCGCGGGATGGATGCATCATGTGTTGGCCATACCCACACATGGTTTAGCAAAGGGGGGGAAAGTACTGATATATCATGTGACAATATGAGTTGATATCCCTGTTCTAGGAGGCCAAAAGATGGAGGTGGATCTTGACCCTGGCAGCAAGATGTTCCAGAGGGTAGGGCTACAGAAGAGAAGGCCCTTCTCTTAAACCCCCTAGCCAAAATGACTTGTCTATTGGAAGTTCGTAGAATGCCTCTTCTGTTGGAGTGAATGGGGCAGGCCAATCCCATTAGAGCAATGGTTGCTCAGATAACCTGGCCCCATGCCATGAAAGGTATTAAAAGAGATTACCAACACTTTGAGTTGGACTTGGAATTAAACTGGCAACCAAGGCAGCTCTCGTAAGAGCAGTGTTACATGCACCATCCAGGGGCATCCAGAACTGTCTGTGCTGCTGTATTCTGATCCAGTTTCGGTTCTGAATGCTCTTCAAGGGTAGCCCCATGTAGAGGACATTGCAGTAATCCAAAAGAGAGATGACTAGGGCAGTGGTGGGATTCAAATTGTTTTACTACCGGTTCTGTGGGCGTGGCTTGGTGGGCGTGGTAGGGGAAGGATACTGTAAAATCTCCAGTCAGAGGTGGTATTTGCCAGTTTTCTGAACTACTCAAAATTTCCGCTACCAGTTCTCCAGAACTAGTCAGAGCCTGCTGAGTACCACCTCTGGACTAGGGCATGAATGACTGAGCTCAGGTTCTCACAATCTAGGAAAGGTTGCAATTGGTGCGCAGCATGAGTGTACAAAGTAGTATTCACCAATGCCATGAAACATGCCTAGGCTTCCAAAAAACTTCTCAGCTCCCCACAAGTCAAAGAGAGAAGCTTTAGCATAGTCAACATGATTACAGTTGGCTTATGTTCTGTTGATGTGTATTCTGACACTAAACCTTTAGAGTAGGAGCAAGCTCAGTAATGATCTAGTGAGATTATGTGAGTCTTAGATTCATTGCCTCCCGCCTTTCTCTGTTATGTTGGGCTTATAATTGGCTTAAAGGAGAGCATGATGCTAGCAGACTTAAACTGACAAGTGTGTTAAATAAGCTGTCTTATGAATCTCTTGTTTGGCACTGAAAGAAGCCAGTCTATTGCTCTTTATTCTATAGCAACAATTGCCATTTATAAACTATGACAGATTAAGATCTTCCACCTCAAAATATTTGTGTTCACTATACTTACCTGCCTACAGAAGATTAAATACTACTAGAACCTATGAGGTTTTAAAGCAAAACCTGAAAGCTGGATAAAATACTCCTAAGAGAAAATTGTACAGATTCATTATCTTGTTAAGCACCAGTGAAAAGTAAAAATGGCAGATCTTTTCTGCTTAATGATGCTGCATTCTTTAGAGATTCATTATTTGGCAAAAGGAACTCTTGATACAGGTGTCCAGACTGTAAAATTCCTTCTCAGTTCAGTTATAGCTGATACAAAAAGATTTCCGAGTTTGATGTCAACATCTCATCTTGGCTTTGACTGACTTGCATGGTAAATTTTTGCTTTTGCTTCTGTTGTCTTTTTGCTGCTCTGTTTTTATTTTCCATCTTAAGGCTTTGAAGCCTGCTAATTTTAGATGCTTTTATGGTTTCACCCCATTTGTATGCTATTTGATATTGTTTAATTTAAAAAAATAATAATCAAGAAACACTTTTTAAAAAAATACCCAATGATGGCAATATTATCCTGAACAACCTGAAATATTAAAATCTCCACCTAGTAATATAGGTGAGCCTGGATGCAAAGTCTTCAGGTTATACTTATAAGGAAGCAATTGCTCAAGCCTTCCATTCGGTTCAGAAATACTACTGAAATAGGAATGAAAGAGAAAAGAGGCTTGTTCATATGACAGTGGAATAACTTCAATCTGAACGTACAAAACTAACAAAATAGTTACTCAGTTATACTTCAGGCTTCACATTTTTCTTAATTCTGCAATGCAGTGTCCCAATTTAAAAATGTTTCTGTAATCTATTTGTTAGAAATGGCATAGAAAAAGAGAATAGATATGCTAAGGACAAGATATCTGACAAAACCCAGAAGTTGGTGTCTTTTTAGCAGTGGCTCCTGCCCTCTGGAACATCATTATCAATAGTCCGATTGTATGACCACAGTTGAGCCCAAAATTTCTGTTGCTAAGCAAGACAGTTGTTAACTGAGTTCTTATCCCTTTTATGAACTTTCTTGCCAGAGTTGCTAAATGAATCACCACAGTTGTCAAGTTAGCAACACCTTTTCTAAGTGAATCTGGCTTCCCCATTGACTTTGCTTGTCAGAAGGTCGCAAAAGGTGATCACGTGATCCCGGAACACTGCAACTATCATAAGTACAGGCCCGTTGCCAAGGGTCTGGATTTTGATCACATGACCATGTGAATGTTGCAGTGGTCATAAGTGTGAAAAACATAAGTCATTTTTGTCAGTGCCGTTGTAACTTCAAACAGTCACTAAAGGAACGGCTGTAAACCAAGGACTACATGCATACTCACACAAACACAGAGACAGAGTGAGGTGAGGTCAGCCCATCCCTCCTAGCCTTCCAGAAAGGTCTTAGAACATGTTTTTTTCCTGCCAGCAACCTTGGGGATACCATGGAGAGCCCATAAGATGGCTGTTTTGGACCTAGATAGTGGTTATTCTCTTGCAATCTTGCTTTTTATGTAGGTTTATTTGTTTTAATTGTCTTATTGGTTATTATATTATTTTAACTGTTGCTAGTTGTACACCACCCAGAGTATTGTTCAGTGAAATGGGCAGCCATCACATAAAAGTGGGAATAATTTTGTTTGCAGAATAATGCATGTCATTGCATGTTTGAACCTCTAAAATACATGTTAGACAAAAACAGAAACAGGACAGAGTGAGCTTCTGTTTGAAAATTATTAGTATTAGAGAAAACAAAGCACGGAGAATAACTCATCCGTATTCTGAATTGGCAACGGTGGTAACTGTGGACCTGAACTATATTTCCCAAAGCCTCAAGAAGGAAAAGTCTTCTGCATATTATATATTATATGTCAACCTTCAAGCTACTTAGTTTTGTATATGCTTAAGCCTCAGGATATAGGAGATGATAGAAGGAAATAAAACATTTTCATGAATAAATTGCAACTGTAAGTAGTGGCATTATGAGTCACTACTATTATTGGACTGGCCTATGAGTTGTTTTTGTGAAGTAAATGTTTTGAATTGGTGTCACCAAATATATTTAGATCAGTTGCCCATCTTGTCCTTCATGAAGAAAAGCAGATGTTTTTGAATAATCCTGCCTTTTTCAGTCACATTCTCTGTGTACTTAAGGAATACTTCTTCCTGTTAGTCATCACAATTATATCTTAGTAATGTAAGCAAGATGCAACTATAACAACAGGTGTGGTCACTGGACGATTGAAGTTGAAGGAAAGAGCTCCCGCCCAAATGAATAAGACCTCTCTCTTAAAAGTATGTATACATATGACCAGACCTGCAAAATAGTGCGTAACACTGATTTAAGTAAGGTTTGGCAGCATTCCCAAACTGACAGGCTTTGTCATAATTTATATTAAGTTTTCTTTAAGTCTCTTGATCTTTTTTTAAGTGTATCCTACTCCCGCTCCCCATATGGTTTTTAGAGTTGTCTCTATTGTTTGTTATGATTACTTTTATTGTTTTTATTTTTATTTTTTACTTTGTAAGCCATACAGAGTCACAACAATGAGATGGGAGGTTGTATAAATTCAGTAAGTAAATATAGAATAAAACTTCTTTAAGCATCTATGCTTAATGCAGGAGTTCGCAAACTGTGGGACATAATTCACTGGATGATCATAGGATAGTTGGGGTGGGAGAATATTTTTAGGTAGTCTGATGGAACTCCACCCCACCCTATCTCGAAGACCAATGCACACTCATCTGTCACCTTTTCCTCTATAGGCTCTCTGTGGAAGAGAAGTCATGCCAGCAAATATTGGCCCCTATTTTTTTTTCCTGGGTCTACCTTCTCTCAGTCTAGCTAAGATAAATCCCTGAGGCAGGACAGTCAGAAAAGCCATCTAGAAGGTGATCCAAGCTGCCCACTGTTAGCAACCATGGGTTCTGCTTAAGTGTCCAGCTTCCAGGTCAAAGAAGGTCTAACTGGGGTGGAGGAAGAAAAAGCGAAACATTTTCTAGTCTATGTTGTCCTTTTCCTGCTGTTGCTAGCAGTCTGGTTGAGTAGAAGTGGCAGAAGCAATGGTAACAGCTTTCCTGCTCTCGACAAGAGGAGAATCAAAGTGAAGTCATTAGCAGAGCTGGAGCATTAATTCAGCAGTGAGTTAGCAGCAGAGCATCTTATGTGGTCTAGATTGTAAGCCTCTCGTTGGGGACTCTTCCACCTCCTCTTTTGCAAAAAAAAAAAAAAGAGCCAGGAAGAGGAACAAAGAAACCAATGGAGAGAGTAAATGAAGTTTGCCAAAAAATGTAATCAAAGCAAAGAGAGCAAAACAGAAAATGGAGAATGATTTTGAAGGGGGAAAAAATGTAGAAGTGAATGAAGACAACTAAAATAGAAATCTCAAGAAGAGTGAAGGGAATTAAAATACGTAAGAAATAAAATTACTTTGGGAGTGGTTGCTGCTGTATTAATGGATATGTTTTGTAAGGAATGCCCTGACATTAAAGATTGGGACATAAATGTGTGTATATATTTCTTGCATAAATGAAATGAATAATAGATATATTAAATAATGCAATGAATAGTACAACTAGAAAAGTGGACTGAATAATTGCAAGTTATGCATAAATAGCAAAAACCTAGGCCAGGAAGTTGAATTTCTGTCCCTTGGAACATTTCCTAAAGATAGGAAATTTTTATGATGTGCAAATTCCAGCAGAAAAATAGTGGATAATTTGTGGTCTGTTGCAAAAAATGAACAGTTGTTGAAAAATGATTTTTAAAAATGCCTAAACATGGACTTCCAGTTTGAGCTTCTTCAGCGACAGGCCGAAACCTCGACTCTGCGAGGCTTCGATCCGTGCTCGGCGCTGGAGCGCCCCGAGCCGACTGGCTTCGGGGCTAAGCCACCCCATAGAGGTGGTAAAGAGGGGGGAGACTGCCAGCAGGGTTGAGGAGAGCCGCATCTCTCCTCCCCAGCTGGCCATTACTCCCTTTCCCAAAGGCGGTTGCAGCGGTGGTCAGAAATGGCCACCACAAAGAAGAACTCAACCGGAAAAGAATGTGCAGGAGGAAGATAAGAGGAGAAAGTTTTGGTTGACCGGGTCAAACAGCAAAAGCAACAAATAAGGTACCCTGGAATTGAAACTATTAAAAAACAATAACATTGTTCCCTAAGAAGATTTTAAGCTGCGAAGGAGAGAGAAAAGGGAAAAGATGTGGTTTTTTTTCTCCTTTTCCTCTACTGACAGCTAAGAGACTTAAGTAAGAAATTGGAAAAAAAATCCACTTTGACATCAATAGGCATTTAATGCTGAAAATAAAAAGTCAAAGGGATAATAAAGATTTCTGGATAATTAAAAGCTTTTGAAAACAGGAAAGGAGAGAGGAAGAATAAAAGGGCAGGATCTGGAAGGGAGGAGACTGCCTGGAATTAAAAAAGAATTTATAGCAAAATCTCAACAAGACTTCCAAAAGATACATTCTAACTGAAATATCGCAACAAAAACCCCAGGAAGAGAAAGTCGAAAAAGAAATAAGAAGATATAACTCGGGACTATCTGGATTACTTGATGATTTCTGGATTCTTGGTTATTATTTTGAATGACTAAAATCAATCGGGTGGTTGTTCAAAACTGTTTAAAATGGCTCCACTTTTAGAAGAACTGAAAATGGAACTTAAAAAGTACAAAGAAGATGCACAAGAAGGGAGAGGTTCTTTTGGCTTCGTATTTCAGTTTTTAGAAATGGAGATTTGGAATTATGAGAAACAACAAGAAATGCCTGCAGAACAAGAAGATTGCGACAAAGAAGAAGCCATCTTTAATGAACAAGTAATCTTGGATGGGGGGGGGAAGGAAAGGGGAGAAAGAGAATGGAAAGTTTAAGATTGGGAAAAACAACTCCAAAAAAAAAAAATAGAGTGAAAAATAAGTACAAAATCAGAAAGCAACAGAAGAGGGAAATGCAGAAAAGAGAATTAGAACTAGAGAGACAAGGGGGTAAAAAGGGGAGGGAGAAGATGAGAGGGAAGAAAGAAAGGAAAAGAAGTTATAAAGGACAGAAACAAAATACAGAGAAACAGGGCCTATTTAGAGATAATGGGTGAAAATTTAATAGAAAAGGGGATTCTGCAAAGGTACATAAGATAGTATTGTTATATTAGAAACAGAAATAATTTTAGAAAATATGAAACAATGTATGATTAAAATGTCTCATAAAATAGCTATCGTAATTCAGTGGAATGCTTGTCAATAAATAAATGTAATAAAAGATATATTTAATGATTTATAAACCATATGTGAAGAGAAATAGGGGGAAAATTAATTATGGAGATTATATGCGTCTTTAAGGAAGTATGATATTTAATTGAAAAGAAGTGTTAAATATGTTAAGATTTTAATGATTATTAATGATAGAACTGAACTGGAACGGAATGAGGGTTTATAATTACATATATTTACAATCTTTTTTAAAAAGAATATAGTGTGTATTATGGTTTACAGAATAAAACAATTAAAGAAAACAAAGAACTGCATGATCAGAAAGAGAATGTCTGGCAAAAACATCAACAATAATTTTAAAAATCAAACATCATATCAGAGATACAACATCACCCACTGTCACCCACTGGAAATAGAGCCAGTGGGGGTGGCAATGTACACGTTTTTGAGGGATAATTCCAGGATGTTCTAGGACAGGGGTGGCCAACCTTTTGGACCTCAGGGACCACCAATGGGCCGTGGTCCATCGGTTGGCAACCACTGTTCTAAGATAATTAGTAGCAACAAGAAGTTGGGAGAAATAAAGTCTGTAGTGTTAGCATATATTAATTTCATCTTTCTATTTTCTTACGTGCTGCCCTTAATATTGTTTGTTTATTTTTTCTTATATCTTTTCAGGGATTCAGGACTTTCTGTCAGTGAGTATGGAATCAAATCTGGTGCAGTGGCAGAAAGTAGCAAAAGAATTATAAAAATTGAATGTTTTTAGGAGCTGCAAAGAAAAAAACAACCCAAATTCTCCCAATACATCCTTATAGAATAGGCAGTGGGACAGTGATTTGGAATATTGAAGGCTGCTCCCTTCTGAACCTTCTGACCTATTATTCCATTCAAAACAATGATAAAAGTGTTGGAAAGAATTCCAGAAGCTAGGTTGTGCATGCTTTCTCTATCACCATGAACCATTGTTCCTTACACCAAAAGGAAATAACATGGTATACACCTGGTTGTGTATTTTATTGGAGAAAGCATTTGTTCATTGTTAATCTAAGATTTCTTAAAGGATGCCTGATTCATAATAAAAAAAATGTGACATGAAGGCTGTTTTCAGTGTTAGAAACAATCTGAAATTAACCTTAAAAAATAAAGGCTGTTACAGTAGGTAGACAGAAAATTACCAGCAATTCCCTTTTCGGCCTGTAGAGCTTTCCTACCTTCACACTGTGTGTGTGGAGGGGGGTGTAATAGAAATATTGATAGGGTCCCTTTTTGCATTTTGAGCAGTTGTGGGTTTTAAAGGGCAGCCTTGATTTCCCAAAACAAACATTGGCCAATTGTTTAGTGTGTGTGGCTATCTTCATGCCTTGCAAAGCCCTTGAGCAGGTGGAAATACACAATCCCTGTTTAACACCATGAAATGTGCAAAATATCCTAAAAGAATTAAGAAAACATGAGATCTCAGGTTTTTTCCCCCAGCCCTATCAGAAACTGTTAAAAGATTAAACTTTGGATTTTCTGCGTGCAAAGCGTGTTCTTTATTGCACAGCTACAGTTCTTTATTTCGGTTGTCAAGGATGGAAACTTTTTGACTCAAGATCTTGCCTGAACTAATTTCTATCTCATAGGTGTGGTAAGTGTTCTGAACTAAGCAACTCATTAGTTTGCAATTCTAATAGTTTTCCTTCCACGACAGGCTCGTAAACCTGCACTTCTGATTGGCCCGCTAATAGCGGATCGTGATTGGTCGTTTTTGGCTGATCTGATTGGCTGTTGGCGGGTCGCCGCTGATTGGATGCTCCCAGCGCGGCAAACTCAAACCATTGGGTGTTTTGACAGCAGCCAGCTCTATAAAAGGAGCTGCTGCTGCCCAAGTATTTTCGCTCTGTTCTGAAGTCACAAATAAAGAGTTGGAGTCACTATTCGATGCCTCGTCTCTGTTCCTTGCGCCCACTCTCCCAGACTTAACAGTAAGCCCAGACTATGCTTTTCCTGGACCAGAGATAACTTTTGAAAGGGAATGAGATATTTGCAACTATGTCTTAGGAAGTCTTTATAGCCCCCACCAAGATTTTCTTATCTAAAATCCAATGATGTAAAAATGTCCAGAGAAATCAAATTCACCAGAAGATGTTTCCAATTAATTCCTTTATTTAGCGCACAATGTATTCAGCAGATTCATTTACTAGATTATAAGTGGGTGCCCTATGTAGAAATTCCATTTCAGAAAATGAAGCAGCATTTTTACTCTTGTTCTTGAAAGAGCATAAATTATGCCTTCTGGAGGAATCTCTTGAGAAACAAATGGACCATTGATCCTTGGATCATCTTTCATATTTTTAAATTATAAAATGAAAGGAAATGAGGGGATGAATTTTTACTGCAGACATAAAACAAGAAAAGAACTCTTTCAAAGCATTATAGTGTGGTAATCTTTTTTTTAGCGATAGTGATTTTTGGAATATCTTATCTCATTTGATTTTTCATTTAAGCATGCAAATAAGGATATATTTAATTTACATAATATTTCACATGGAGTATTTTTTAGTTTAGTCACACATATATTTTTGCCAGCAGAGAAAAAAATATCACTAAATAAGACGGAAAAAAATTACATATACAACTTGTCTGACAATTGTTGACTATCTGGTGTGATCCAGACATTACCACATTATTGTGGGTTGTACATTTTAATATCATGAAAAGATGCTGAAATCCTTATCTCGGTATTAACTGCTTGTTTTCTACTGCACTGAAGAGCATTGTAGCTTTTAAGTGTCTATATAAAATATTCCGGCAGTGAGGTGCACTAGATTTAATAGATCTAACCCAAAATTAAAAATAATGAGATAAATACTAAACAGTTAGGAAAATGGGAAGTCATTATGCCCTATGATCTTCTTCCCAGCAACATTCAACCTAGTGTGTGTGGGGAGGGGGATAGCATTACCATTATTGGCATTATTATTAACCTCTGTGAGCTTATTTTTCCATCAAGTAGCACATGCTAAATTGATTACATACTGTATAATTTGAAAAGAATGCATTTGCGATTGGATTTGCAGTCCATCTAAGAACCACCTCGGCAACCTCCATAATATATAACAGGTTAATAATCCTCCATCTTTCTCCCTCTCGCCTCCCCACAACTCATGTTTTAATGACTCAACTGCAGCTCCACAGAACTACTAATTTCAACCTACTTGTCCAGGGGAAGGGCAAAAACATGCAATTTTACAGCAATTATAATCAGAGAAGAATGTTTAGTGGTAATAGTAGGCAGAAAAAATTGACAGTTAAGAATTTAAATCAGCATTTACTACTTTTTTTGCTTCACTTTTAACTAAAAATGGTTTTATGTTCTCTATAAAATCAAAATTGTTGAGCAGCCGGACTCTTAATTCTATACGTGTGTGTGTGTGTGTGTGTGTGGAATTTCTGTGAATGATTCATTTGCACAAACATGCCCTCTCCTAAATGTGATTTATATTTGTGTATTGTTCTTTTGAAAATGATGTAATTGAACATTTGTTGCACTTTTGATTCTACTTTAATGAGCTTTTTGTGTGTTTTCAATACTTTTGTTACAAATAAATAATTCTGTGTTCATTCTGTATGTGGGTTTGTGTGTGTGAGAGAGAGGGGGGAGGAAGGGGGAGGGGGAGGGGGAGAGGGAGAAAGAGAGTATGTATGACAACCTGTGCCTAATTAGGTCACCTATTGGAGATACTACCTTAACTAAATAGAGAAACAAAATGACCACAGGTGGGCAAAAAAGCAGTGAGAGTGGGAGTGACTTCTGACTTTCTGCCAGTTTTCCCTTCATGTTTCTTTTTTGTGGAAAGATGTTATGGAGGATCAGAAACCTTCCTCCCTCCCTCCTGGTTCTTCCCTCTTTCTTCCCTCTTCCTTCCTCTCTTCCCTTCCTCTCTCCTCTTCTTTCTTCCTTTCCTGCCTCCTTCCCTCTTGGTAGTTTTTCTACCAAGGATGCTAAAGTACTGATTTATTTATCTGATATGTGATAAATCTCAAAAGATCCCTAAGAAATTAGAGAATAAAGTATGTGTGTTGAGCCCCTGGTCCTTTGCCCAAACCTACATTATATTTTCAATTGTAACTTCCATTGGTTTAGTTCTCAAGACAATGGAGTTCACTAAAAAAAAGCACCTAGAAAATTGCATCTACAACTCTTGGTTGTAAAGACTGAGAATGGACTGCTTTTTAAGGAACCTTTAATTTATTGACGATGCTGGGTAAATGAAATGGAGACCATAAAAGTGTTAACAGTGCATTTTCAAACTCTACACCAAGTGTCTTAGTTGAGCTTTAGGGTTAAAGTCAACATAAGTGCAAATCTATAAATACCATTTTCATGGCCTAATTACTGATCAACATAACTTATGTTCTAAGGTAATTTCCTTAATTTGTATCTTGACAGATTGGCAAAAAGTTGCGTTCTTTTTGAGCTGTTTAGAATCTGCTTATTAGATGAGATCTTGATCTGCAATTAAGTTATTTTCCCCCTGTAGCATTAATATAAATGAAGCCGCTCATTATGGAAAGACCATCTTACTCATCTGGTAGAAAAAGGGGAGGCAATCAAATGGGAATTGGCTTCTTTTGCGGTTATTATAAGAATTAGACTACTGCTTTTTATGTGTCACTCAACTTAAGATTTTCCAAACGTACGGATCAGATACGGAAGGCTCCCTCCCATTCCAGTCTATTTACCTCAGAACACATTTTTATCAGGCTAGAGTCGTAGGCAGAGATACTGCTGTGTCTTCTTACATTATTTTACATGTTATGAACTAACAAAAACCATTTAATAAAACTTATTAACATTATGTTAAGCAGGCTTGAAATCCTGCACTTTGGATTGGCCCACGAATAGCGAACTGGGATTGGTCATCACGGAGCAACCTGATTGGCTATTAGTTAACATCTTTTCATTGGGCAAAAGTTAAGCATGTGGACACAGGTCATTGGTTAACAGGTCAGTAGCTAGCTCTATAAAAGGGCTACTGCTGTCCAAGAGTTTGCTCTCTCTTGTTCTGGTTCTTAATAAAGAGTTGAAGTTCACTAAGTCACTGACTCGTCTCAATTATTGCACCCATGCCCAGAATATAACATTACAGAACCCCATACAACTCAATGGTGTATCTTACAGGAAAGCATTGTTACGCCTGCACAGATTGAATTCTCCTGCCCGTATAGAAACTCATTTAAAACTAAATGGTAGGATAAGACAGCACAGGATTGCCTTATGCAAAGGAAAATGTTGTAGCCAATGTACAAGGAGCTTTGTTGTCCTTACTAATCCTGTGGTAGAGATTATACAGCAGCAGTGAGGTGCAGGTAGTCCTCAATTTACGACTATAATTTAGCCCAAAATTTATGTTGTTAAGTGAGACAGTTGTTAAGTGAGTTTTGACCCATTTTATGACCTTTCTTGACATGATCATTAAGTGAATCATGGCAGTTGATAAGTTAGTAACCCAGTTGTTAAGTGAACCTGGTTTCCCCATTGACTTTTCTCATCAGAAGGGTATCACATGATCTTGGGACACAGCAACGGTCATAAATATGAACAAGCTGCCAAGCATTTGAATTTTGATCACATGGTCCTGGGGATTCTGTAAGTCATAACTGTGAAAAATACTATTAACAAGTCACATTTTTTCAGTGCCATTGTAACTTTGAATGGTCACTAAATGGACTGTTGTAAGTCAAGGACTACCTGTATAAATTTGGAAAACATTTTTCTACATTTCAGGAAACACAATATCAATTTACTTCAAATTACACAGTATCTTATATACTAATAACAATTTCTCATTAATGTACCCCTTTTTCATGTCTTATGAGAAAAATAGTTTCTTGTTGAATGAAACATGAAAACCAAATCCAGTGAGAAACAACTGGGAGATTTACTTATTTTACTATATTGCAGTCATTAACCAACACAAGAGGATGGATATTCAAAGGTCCAAAATATCCAAAATTAAATTGAAAATGTCCTAATAATAAAAAAAAAAAAGTAGAAAAAATGGAAAAACAAAAAAAAAATGGATGAAAGACATTAGCATGAAGTGTTGGCGACATTGTGAAGAACTAGGAAAATTGCTCTTAAAAATTTAGATTGAACAACTTTGCATAGGATAAGATTAGGGCATGATGGAGGAAATTAGATATTGGGCTGAACAAGAACAAAAGATCAAGGGAGGCATAAGAGCCTGAGCTCTCTTCAAATATTTGAAGATAACTGTGCACAAAAATAGAAGAGAATTTTTCTCCATGATAACACTACTATCAATCAATAGTTGGATAATTGATAGTTGAATAATAGATAATAATAGTTGGGTAATAGATGGTTAATTTCATTGATCATCCTCTAAGGTTGAAATTGTTTGATAGAGGTCAGAATAACTCTGGAAGTCCAGAAGGTTTCTCATTAAGGATGCTAGTATCCTTTACTGCCAATCATCCATTAGATTAAAGTGTGGAAAAGAGATTTTTAAGGTACCTTCCTTCTTTGTGATTTTGCCTTCCTGTTGCTGAAAGGATTAGTCATGATCATATATTGCTCTGGGAAAGAAGAAATTGAGGTATCAGAAAGGCAGTGGAGTGTCAAGGGAAACCTAGAGCTATTTCTTCCATATTTTGTCACCCTGTATGGATCTCAATTATCCCCTGGGAATGATCTAAAGAGAAACAGCTGCCTAATATCACAGAAGAAAATATTGAAAAATATTTTGAATGGATTTACAATCTTTCTGATCTACAATTACTTCCCTTCACCTTCACAGAGCTAAACCTATTAACCGTGTCTTCTCAAAGCTATAACTCCGCATCACACAATAAATTGCAAACTTCAGCAAACAAAATCCTCCCAATAATGGGTAGAAAAGCATTACAAAATTCCTGATGAGAACATGAAATTGAGGAACCTGCCAAAACCAGACACTTTGTCTTTTCTCTCTTCTGCTGTCACCATCGCTGCATATAAATCAGTAGCCTTCATCCGTGGTATTTTTCATGATATATTAGGCCTGTCCTGAGATAGTTTTATGATGGCATTTAAAATTGAATATAGATAAGCTGTACAAAAAATAATGTGAAAAATTCTTCCTACTTAATCTTGCAATATTTTGTAATGCTTAGTATGCTGATGGGTGCAAGTTGGCTAATCATTTTAAATACTGTATATATTACATACCTATCTGGCACAGCACCCATCTTATGGAATAGTCTTTCCTCCAAAATTAGACTAGATCCATCCCATTTTTATCCTCCCTCTCCTGCGATTTGTGTTTTATTATATTTATTAATAAGTTTTCATTGTATATTTTTTGTTTTTAGTTTTTGTTTTTACTGATTCTGATTGGCCTCCCAGAGTTACCTTTGGTGAGATGGGCAAACTATATAAAATTGATTGATGATTGATTACAGTAATAATATTCGTATGTGACTTCTACAACAACAACAATATGAAATCTGGCAGATAGGCTTTTTTATTCTATTTTATATTTGGGGGCTTAGGTGAAAAAGTCTTAATTGCATTCTTGGCACTAACATTTTAAGGAATGTTTCAATATCCAGGTAGGCTATATATGAGCTCATAATTGTATCCAGAGCAAGAAAAGAATAAATCTAGAGGAAAATATGAAAATGGCTTAATGTTGAACACTGATTGTTAGCTTTAAGAAGCATATTTTCATAGTGGACATCGCAACAAAGCGTTTTGCTCTTCCCAATTAAGAGACCCAATTGGTATACCAGCTAAGCAGCTTGGGTTGCCTTATCCTTCTCTTCGACACAGAAGCTGACTGGGTCATCTTGAGCCAGTCATTCTCTCTTGGGCTAACTTACCACACAGCTTGTTGATGGAGAAAATAGGAGGACATTATGGACAAGCATTGTATTGTACAAAATGAAGGCAGGATGTAAAACAAATAAACAAAATTTCCATACATGAGATTTTTCTATCCGTTCTCTGGAAATGATGCAAGGCAGTCTAATGGGATACTCCATACATATGTACTCAGATGTTAAGTTTCAGTCCAAAGTAACAGTTGCTTAGTTCAGTGGGATGTGCTGATGCTGTAATTCTATTTCTGATTGCAATCTTACGGCTCATCCTCCTACCCGTATGTACTGATAACTTTTTTGGCTATCTTCTCATGATGATGGTACCCACATTTCCTCCAGTCCACTGCAGTTTAAAGTAATCTTTCGTTGCTCTGGTTTGAAAACAGTGTTTTCCTTTTTTTCTCTCAACACCGTTTTGGGTGATGTGATGGGAATCTGAGGATGGGCCATTCAGGGGCCCAGTGACTTAATTTTGTCCCATTTTGTCCCATCAACCAGTCCTCAGAATTCAGTTTCAATACTGACCCACAGTATCTAGGAGGCCCTGGACTCCAGCAACCGCTTTCAGTTTGGTGTGCAATAAAACCATCATCACCCTGGACTCCAGCAACCGCTTTCAGTTTGGTGTGCAATAAAACCATCGTCATTTGATAATAGATAAACCTGGCATGTATAAACAAAGGTTATTTGACTCTGAAGATGGCCTTCTGTCAGAGATGCACCCTCCTGTTTTTTGCATTTGGCACCAGCTGTGGTTGAAGGGCTGAAGAAATAGGTGGAAATAGTCATCTAGAAAGCCTTAATGGCTTTCAGAGCCTCGGTGCCAGACAGTAATGGATATGAGACTTTTTTGGTTGAACTTCAGCCCTAGGGAGCATTTGGGTTTATTGCTGTGGTACTAGCTCCATGCTATGTAGTGACAACCCTGCCAGTATTGCTTTTTTGCTGAACTGGTGATGGCTGAACTGATGATACCGGTAGTGATAGAGAATTCCAATTTCCTTTAGGGTGGCATTGTCAGAACAGCTCAGGAGTTCATGGCAAACATGGACCCAACCCAAATAATTTAACCTCTGATGTATGCTGAAGATCATGGGTTTTTTTTTCTCTTGGGTCAGCTGAAACATGATCTGAAAGTAGGGGATGTTAAACATCTGTTCCTTATTATGGTTAGATCACTTCCTGGTTGTTTTTGGTTAGCTGATGCTACTCTCTCTTGCAGGGACATGAGACATGATTTATTAACTTTATCTATTCCAAACACCTGATGAAAGATGAAAGGCAGATGACTTTCAGAGAATGCTTGGAGTTTTCCCCTGTTGCGCTGTTCATCTAAAGCAGGGGTGTCAAACTCACATCGTCATGGCAGCGTCATATGACGTATCAGGACTTTTCCCCCCTTTGCTAAACTGGGCATGGGCGTGGCCAGCACATGACGCATCCAGCCCATGGGCCGGGAGTTTGACAGCTCTAATCTAAAGCCTTAATTGCTGCCTGAAATGAGCAGATGTCAAGGACCTTGGATCAAATTACTTCTATGTGTCCTCTCACTTCTAGTAGATTATGGAGTTTTGTGAGAAGCTCCAAGAGATTCAACAGTGCTGGAAATTTTCGTCCAAGCCTTTTGTTTTAAGGAAGGCTATGTGAAAGTGGTTGGCTTATAGAAAGGATTCTGGAGGAACTGGTTATATTGACTCTTTTGAATTGAGCTTTAGACCTGGACACAGTACTGAGGTTGCATTGATTTACATCTGTTGGTGATCTGTCATGGAACTAGGATGAGAGTGGTATATTTATGCTGGTCCTCCTTAATCTCTCAGCAGCTGCCAATACTATCAGTCATAGTATTTTTCTGGACTGGCTTTTGGAAATTGGAAGTGGGGGATATGGTGTTATTGGGGTTGTCCTTCTGCTTCCAGGGATGATTCTACTCAATGTGTAGAGGGTAAAGATCTATCCCTAGACTCTGATTTATGCAGGATCTCCAAACTTTGTTCTCTCTCCACTCCTGTTTATTTTCTACATGAAGTCATGGGTGAGGTCATCAGTCAACATGGTATTAAGTACCAACAGTATACTGGCATAAATTTCTAACTCAGTCTGATCAAATGATGCTGTCAAAGTTAATTTTATGCCTGGAGGCTGTGGGAATGAATAGGCTTCAATTTAAGTCTGACATAACTGAATAGCTGTGGGTTTTAAGGTTTCTTAGATTTGGGAACCTTTCATCTTTAGTTCTACATAGGGTAGCACTCCCAATTCGGAAGCTCTTTGGATTCTCAGCTCCACTCAAAATAGCCAGTGGCAACTATCTTTTGCACAAATCAGTCTTGTATGCCAAATGTTTCTGGATTGGAAAGTCCATAGTCACTCATGCCTTGCCTTGACCATTTTCCATGTGGACTTTTGCAATGTGCTTTTCATTAAAAATCATTTAGACACTACAGCTGATCCCAAATGCAGCATTTTGTGTAGTTATAGGTATACCACAGTTTCTCTGTGTAATGCTGTGTAATTACTGCATAGTTCTACTTCCCAGTATCCTTTTAGGTGCAATTCAAGGTACTGGTTACCACCTATAAACCCTTCATGGCATAATCTGAGTTATGGGGCCTATGTCTTTCTTCCAATATCACAAGATCCAACAGGGTGAGCATGTTCAAGTCTCCTCCATGTAGCAATGCTCATTGATAAAACCCAAAGGTGTGCCTTCTTGTCACGGTGCCTGCCCTTTTGAACATCGCCCCCTCCCACACAAAAAGTTTGAGGGCCCTGACTTTCCATAAAGCTTTGAAAACTTGGCTCTTCACTCAGACATTAAACTAGGGTAATTAGATGAGTGCATTCATAATGGTTTATAAAATTATACTGGTTAGCCTTGAATGTATTATTTTTTTATTTTTGTTTTAATTATTTCTTGTTCAGTAGTTTTTAATGTATTGGTAGCTGCCCAAAGTCAGTATTTATGAATTAGGTAGCCATATAAAAATGGACTGCAACAATCCCAATAACGATTACAGTTTTCAGTTACCGCCACCTCTTGGTCCTCCAGATTTTTTCAGCCAGATGTGGCAATCCTAATTGTACCCATGTGAGTATTTGAGCTTTAGGATTAATCTTAATAAATGTTTAATTTTTTACACATTAATATACCCCATTTTCAGCACTTGGAAATATTGTCACTCTAATTTATGCAAAAAGGTTAATTGACGCATGAAAAGAATTTTAAAAGGAAAAAAGGCATACTGGTTATTTGAAATGCAAAAGCTTCTGATAGAAAGGAATGATCAATGTATCTCAAAATTTCACATATGCCTCATAGGAAAATAAAGAAAAAATGCTAATTCTGGCCCGATAATTTTTTAATAACTTGGCACTGCATGCTTTGTTTTGAGAGATGAGTGTGTATTTAACTATGAGCCTCATAGATTATTCATGTATATCTCAAAGGTCTGTGGCTGTGTCTTTGTATGTGGCTGTGTGCATTTCTGTGTGTGTGTATACATATGCCTATAAAATATCTTTTTAAGCTTTTTAAAAAAACAACAAAAACTAGGAGTATAATAATTTTAGCAACCTCAAAAAAAATAGAATTCCTCAATTCCATACTCAATTTTTTTACAACAGCTGGAGTCTTATTATTTTATTAAATTGCTTAATACACAATTGCAACATTAGGAACAAATGTTGTAAAGACCATATCCTATTTCCTTTTATGATTATTATCTACAGTTTTTTTATTGCTCTTTAGTTCTCCCTCCCCCCAAAAAATCTTAGAGTAGTTAAGTGAGTTTTGCTCCATTTTCTTTGCCACAGTTGATAAGTGAATCACTGTAGTTATTAAGTTAGTAACATGGTTGTTAAGTGAATCTAGCTTTCCCATTGGCTTTGCTAAAGGTCATAAGAGATGGTCACATGGCCCCGGGACACTTCAACCATCATAACTACATGCCATTTGCCAAACATCCGAATTTTGAACACATGGCCACGGAGATGCTTCAAGAGTCATTAAGTATGAAAAATGGTCATAAGTCACTTTTTTCATGCTGTTGTTTACTTAGAGGGTTCACTCAGTGAAATGAAAGGTTGTAAGTCGAGGACTACCTGTACATGACACAGGATGATAAATAAGAAGGATGGAGGAATATGAGAAGCATGGCATTAACTCATCTTGTAGTTTGCAAGGATAGACCAGAATATTATGATGGCCAAACTACACTCAGATAGTTAGGTATCAACTTGTCTCTCAGGAAACAAAAGAACTTAGTGGATGCAAATTAGTTTGTATCTGTGCAAACAAATACTGTAAACCATGTGTTGCCCAAGACAAGCCCCCGCCGGAGCCTGAATCTGCAGAGAAGGACAAGCAGGAGCTGGGGCTGATGGAGGTCACGGAGGTGGCCTCATCGGCTTCAGAGAAATGTTGGAAGGAACAGGAAGAGACAACCCCAAGCCCCACTGGCTTGGGATGGCTTGTCAGCAGGGAGGAACAGGAGCAGGACGACCGAGAGAGGGCAGGCAGTGGAAATGAGGAGCGACAGAGCTCAGGCGATGAGCAAGGACCGCTCCCTCCTGAACAGAGAGTGGAGAGTGGAGAGGAGGTGGGAACAGCACAGGCCAACCCAACAACTTGGGGGGAGAGCGCCCCACCCCTCTTCACAAGGCACACCTGGAGACTGAGACTTAAGGAGATGCTGTGGGGAGGGCGTTTGTTGGGAACAAACGCTGAATTTGTGGAGTTTTGTGTGCCGTTGCCGACATCTGGCATTTGCAAAACTGCTTGCTTCTTCCTTGCTTCATGGACTCATTACTTCTGCCTTGCTTATTGGACTCATTGCTTATTCCTTGCTTCATGGATTCATTTTCTTGTTCCTTTGCCTCATTGGACTTGCTTTGAAGCCATTGTGCTAACAGCGTTTTGCTGGACTACTTGCAAGCTAGGAGCTGCTGTGAGCATGTGTGAGTCCTTTGCTCTGGGACTTGCATAATGTGGGAGCATTTGGGGGAAAGTTGGAGCCTTAAAGGGAAGTTTGAACTCTCAGCTGGCTGTGTGATCTTCGTGCCTTGTCCCGGGTCATCACATTTGCCTTACATATGGTCAAATGCGGCAGAGATGAATAATCATAATCCAGGATGTCTGCAGAGTGTGATAAAATAAAGATGGCAGCCATCATGGTCAATCAAAGCTCCATTGACTTTTTTATGGGTAACCACAGGTTATCTCTTCAAAACTTCCAATCATTTATTTCAAAAGTTGTTAGATATGCTTTTCCGCATTATCATTATGATATGATAAACCTAAAAGATTGATTTTGCTTCAAATTTTGCCATTTAAAAGAAGAGCTACTACATTTCAAAGACTTGCAGGATTTCAAATATTTATGCTACAGTATTTATGACTGCCATCCGTGTGCATGAGGTCCAGAAAACCTATTCACGAGCCTGTATTAAAAAGCAAACATAACAGACAAATAGCTTTCTTGATTGAGCATCACTTTGCAGATGAATAAATATAATAAAGGGGACTTTAAGTTGGTCAGGTTTCTCTGCAGATCCTACAAGATATGATACTAAATTTAAAAAAAACACATTTTTTAAAAACTCACTTAATCTATATTGTTTGGCTTTGCTTTGTGAGATATCCTACCTTCCTTTTGTTTCTTTTTCTTAGCTGACTGTATTACTCATTGCAAGCAGAAGGCTGTGCTTAAGTTCAGTGAGCTGGAACTGCATATTGATAGGCAGACTAAGGCCACACTCAAAGAGTGATGTGCTTGGCAATAAGCAGCACCTCGGGTTCAGGCAGAATGCACATCTGTGCCTTGTTCTTAATGTAATACCCTTCATTATGTTTTTGGCTAAGAACACCTGTGCACATCCCTAAGAAGTCGGCCCAGGGCAGCCATTTTGATTGAGGTGATCTTAACAGCTTTCATTAAAACTGATGGCTCCAGTGGTCCCCAGCAATTCTGCCTCAGACAGAGTCTGCTGTGTGGGTATTCCTACTATCAATCTCACTTTTTTCAGAGTTCATAACCTAGCAATAAAAAGTTTGTTCAGTTCTGAGGTCAAGGTGCAGCACACATACCCGTACGCATAAAGGCAAGAATTGCTGCTTTTAATTGCTCTGCCTTTCATGTACTTTTTTATTCTGAAGCGATTATAAACTGGTAACATCAGCGGCAAATCGATGGGGGAGAAATTGCAAATTTAATGTTAGATAAATATAATATTTTGATGATGATGTATAAGTGTGCAAACTTTTAGCAGGTGTATTATTTTTAGGCTACAATTTTACTGGCTATAAGCCTGAACTGGCAATTGGATTTCATTGTTCTTGACTTCTAGAAATGATATAATTACTCCATTGCAAATGATAGAGCTGGCTTCAGTTTTTAAGCATATGCATCAGAATATGGATAATTTAAAACAGTTGAGGAAATCAGGTCAAGTGTATCTGAATAAGAAAGTCCAGTAGCTAATTTGTCTGAAACTAACTTGTTGTACACCTTTTAGTAAATTACAATGGCTTTTCTGTTCTTTGAAATAAAAGAATTAAGGAAATTCTAGCAGCTGGTACTACCTTTTGGTAAAAGGTAAACAAATGAAAGGCAGTATGGAGTAGTGGTTAAGGTGCTGGTCTTAAACTGTGAATTCTAGTCCAGCCTTAGGCATGAAAGCTGATTGGGTGACTTTGAGCCAGTCAACGCAACCCACTTCACAGTGTGTTGTGGGGAAAATAAGAGGAGAAAGGAATATTTGGTATATTGGGCACCTTGAGTTATTTAAAAAATAATAAAAGTCAGGATAAAAATCTAATAAATAACTAAAATGATATGCTTCATTCCAGCATTCATTACGATGTGCTACAAATGTTTGAGTCCTATGATCTTTTGAATCACATAAATTAAAAATATTCACATTTAAGAAAGAATTGTAGAGCTGGGTCTGAGCTATGACAAGGAGAACAAGGTCACTGTTAATTAGTCATTTCCAATAGATGAAAATGAAATATACTGCAACACACATAATATGAATTACATAGTTATGCATGTTCTTTTAAAGAGACACAATGAACGTCAGGTGGCATACAAGTTAACTATTATTATTACAGTTGGTCACTCAGGTCAGCCAATTTTTTAGATTGGATTTGGCATTTTTATCCACCTATTGAGTCATTCCCAAGGACCTGGGATAAATAGATGTTTGATGGTGGTAAAGGTATCATAACAGGATGTAAGCTGTTCCAAGTGAAACTGCTTTTTGCAATTAACTGATGGTAATTTTGTCAATACTGATCATGGTGTTGAAATTGTGCTCCAGATGTTTTAGGATTGCATTGGTCCACTCTTTGCTTTCTTTTACCAAATCATTCTATTTTCAGGTCTTTGTATTGTTTATTATTATTGCCATACTGTTTCTATTTAGGCTGCAAAATGCCTTCAATATGTATGTGTATGTAAATGTAGGTGAGTTACTGATTTTTATTCTTTTTATATTGGGTATTTATCTTTAAGCCACCCAGCATCACTGAGAGTGAGTTGGAAAGCTATATAAATTTGTCTGGCTCTCTGTCTTTTAGAAAACAGTACAATGGACTTTTATGAAAAATTACAAGAGAAGTGAGGAAAGGAGTTGTCTTCTTAGCCAAAACCTGTTAATTCTTCTATCTACAGTATTTTTTTTCTTTAGTGATACTGTCTACTTTGAGGTATTTTTCAGTGGAAATTTATTGTCTTTTTTAAAACAAAACCACTGTATTAAATTTTGCTAAATGTAAATCAGATTACAAGATCAGGATTTTGTTTTCCTATCCTTGATTACCAACTGTCCTCTAGGAGGCAGTGTAAATCTTGAATTTCCAAAATGCTCTGACCCTAATGTCTAGAAACCTTGCCTAAAACATGCTTCTAAACATTTATCCATGTTATTTGCAGTTTTGGAGGGGAGCTATTCACAACAAAGAGAAAGAAGACAGATATGTAAGACCGCACACCAATTGTCATTAAATACATATTTATTTCAGATTGATATTATCATGGGAGGAACTGATAATTGCAGATAATTTGAAAAAAATGTGAATAAAGATGATTATCAGTCATTTCATGAAATGCCTGTTTTGCTAGCATTTATTTGAGAATTCAGGAATTTGTTCTCTTATCACAATGTATGCTGTAGTGAGCACTTTATGCATCTTCTGACTAAAGTATCAACTAGAGAGAAAGAAAAACTTAGTATGTGTTGAAGTGAAGTGCACTTAATATGTGCTGAAGCGTACTGCACTTCAAATGTAATTTCATTATATCTTAAGAGAACTGCAGTCCATGAAAGCTTATGTCATAATAACATTCTACGTTTTTAATGTGCCACAGGGGCCTCTGTTTTCATTGCAAAAGACTAACACTGTTATTCCTTTGAAAATTGTGACATGTTTACCGATATCCTAAAGCATATTTGTCTGAAGCAAAGTCCTGCTGGAATTCATGATCCTTCCTTTCATGTAAAGTATTCTTATAAAATACTGGTTTTTTTTCTGTGAATGAAGGGTCTGCAAAAAAAGGAAGAAAAAAAAAAGATACAAACCAATTTCTTTTGTTAGTCTGGAATGTCCAACTCTGTGTTTAGAGCATAGAAATGTGTTTTACTTAAACTAGTTCTCCCTAAATTAAGCAATGACCTCACCTTATTGGAGAAGGCCTATTGTCTGGCATGATAGTTTGATTGATTGATTAATATGGATTCTTTGGGCTAGCATCTGGAAGGCCTTGGGGTGATATTTTGTGTGTCAACTGAACTCAGTATAAGTCATGTTGGAAAACCACCTTTCAGAAGAATTTGTGAGGAAGACAATGGTATTATTTGCCCAGTTATTCACATTTGTGGATGGCTGACCTCTTAACATTTTCTGCCTTTAGACTTTTGCAATTTTACTCAACAGTGATTGATTTATGCTAATAACATTAAAAAGCAGGAATGTTATTGAAACTGTTCATACTATAGGAGGCATCTTTCAGGGTTTCTCTTTTTTTAGTTCAAATTACCATAGTGTATTGTGTGTAACTATTTGCAGTATGTTTTTGTTTCTATTGATCTCATTGTGCAGCCCAGCATTGATCTTCTATAGGTTGAATTCAACAGAAATAGGTTCTAAAATTCCAAAGAAGCATATACAAAAAGTGCACAAAACTGGGAGGAGGGAAGATAAAAATGCAGATTACTAATATAAAAATGCAGATTACTAATAGCTGTATCATTGGCTTGTCAAAAAACATTATGTTTAATAGATGTGAACCTAACATATTGAAATGTAGAAATATTATATACCATACCTTATTGCTTTTAACAATTTGAATATCCAAATGTTCACTTTTAAATTCAGAAGAATTTCATTGCATGAGTACTTACTTTGATAATAAGAAAGCTGAAACTGAAAAAAAAAATGGGCATTTTCTCATCACTTCAACTGTAATTTATGAGGAACAAAGTTCATACCTCTACATTTTATATTTAATATGAAACCTACATTTCAGTGAAGGCTGAAGGTAAATCTCATAGCAGATCTTAATAACTATAGATTATGCTTCATGAAAATAAGGCACAAATTATTTTCTGTAATGTGAACACTTAAGGTATCCCACACTTGCAATCTCCAATGGTTCCAATGGCTTATTGTGATGTTGTGTGTTACTTGGATGTACATTATAGCCAAACTAGACTTGTATTTATAGTACTAGTTTTCCAATAATATTACCCAAGAGTGAACTTTTTCAGTAATAGCCCCTGACCTATAATGTACACAGTAGAGAAATCTTTCCACAGAAAGATTGGCTTGGTATCTGCTGTGTTATAATAACTAGACTAAGGAAACATTTTCTTAAGTTGCAATTCACTTTTGCTATGGTATTATTTTTTCCTATTGTTGCTTAAACTAACTGTTCTTTTTTTGTGCATGTCATTTTTTATTTTCTTTTACAAAGGTATACAAGCTTTTACCCCTGGGGTGACAAACATTTTAGAAATACCTAGGGGAAACATGTAGTAATAAGATACTTAAAAAGTAGTTTGATTTCCACCTCAGTGGAAGACTGAATAAAACTTTAGCTAAGCTGGAGGTCCTGGTTGGTCATCCTATATGATAAGGACAAAAGTGGGAAGAAAAGCTAAGAGTTATCCACAGTGAGGGTAAGAATGGGTGGGAGCATAAGGAAAATGAACCAATTTGGAAGAAGGAACTCTACCATCAATAAAATAGCGAGAATCTACTTCAGTATTGTTCTAACTAAAAGTGTAAGGACATGAATACAATTTTAGATGATTTGACCATCAACTGATACAGCAAGTAATCCTCTGGATATGGAAAAAATGTTGAATTTTCATAAATAGACCTGAAAGTGATGCTACGGCTAGACCAAAATTGTCTAATCACTAATTATTTTAGTATTTAAAAAATGTTTGTAATTTTTTAAGAATATATACAGTTATGACATAAACTGAGCATTATGTTTAGAAAAGTGGAGGTTGTGAAACCAGAAATGAAGCATAAAAAGTTCCAATTTAGGAATGAGTGAACTTAGGTAGATTGAAATAGCCTATTTTAAATAAGACGATAACATGATATATTATTCAGGACATGAGACCATATGGTGGAATGGAATAGCAATGACACTCAAAAAGTGTATGCAAAAGATACAAAATACAACATTAAGAATGAATATAGTACTATTTTTTATGATTGAAAGGCAAAAATAGGAAAAAAACAGGAACAGGGAATTATAGGAAGATTTAGATTGGATGGATGCAATAATGAGGAAATAGGTTAATAGAAGTTTGTGAAGATAATTACAGTCGTGATTAAAAGTTTGGGAGCCCTTTTGAATTTTTAAAATTTCTGCATAAATATGACCTAAAACGTGATCAATTCTCCACTCAAGTCCTCAAAGTAAACAAAGAGAACCCAATTAAACCAATGAGTAAAAAAAAACATTATACTTGTTAATTTATTCATGAAATATTAAAAAGGATGCTTGGTAAAATAATAATGTGAAAAATCTGTATAAGAAAAAAATGCATGTTCTGGGTGCTCCACGTTTTGCTCACACTACTGCAGCATGAACTGCTCTGGTGTCCAGGTTCTTTCCAGATTTTTATTAAATTATTCCCTGCACATTATGTATCTGAATGAAGAATTAAATAGTTGAGAGCTGAAAATCCATTCTATAAATAGATGCAACAACGTCGTCCTCCACCTTATCTATTTCCCCCTAATTGGCCATTGATTGGAAGCATCCAAAACAAGTGTATTGGAAGTAGATAAGACCTGGCTTCAGTTCAACTATAGAAACAAGCTATGCAGACACTGGAGTTGAAGGTACTCCAAACTCAATTGCAGGAAGTACGATTTCACAGAGTGGTCAATGTCTGGAACTCACTACCTGATTCTGTTGTGACCTGCTCAAACCCCCACTCCTTTACCCTCAAACTAACCTCTATTGACCTCACGCCATTCCTAAGAGGTCTGTAAGGGGCATGCATAAGCGCACAATTGTGCCTACCGTCCCTGTCCTATTGTCCCCAATTATTAGTTCCTATTTCTTGTTTTTATTTATTTATTTATTTATTTATTTGATTTGCCAATTGTTTACAAGATAATAAGTATAAGTGTATACATAGTTGTGAATACATGAAATGGGTACATATAAGAAAAATAAAAGAATAAGAGAAACAATAGGACAGGGACGGTAGGCACGTTGGTGCGCTTATGCACGCCCCTACAGACCTCTTAGGAAAGGGGTGAGGTCAATAGTAGACAGTCTAAGGTTAAAGTTTTTGGGGTTTGGGGAAGAGACTACAGAGTCGGGTAGAGTATTCCAGACATTGACCACTCTATTGCTGAAGTCGTATTTCCTGCAATCAAGTTTGGTGCGGTTTACTTTGAGTTTGTATCTATTGTGTGCTCTTGTGTTGTTATGGTTGAAGCTGAAGTATTCATTGACAGGTAGGACATTGCAATGTATGATTTTATATACCATGCTTAAGTCAGACCGAAGACGGCGTAATTCAAGGTTTTCTAGTTCTAGAATTTCAAGTCTGGTGGCATAAGGTATTCTACAACGAGTAGAGGAGTGGAGAACTCTTCTTGTGAAATATTTCTGGACTTTCTCAATTGTGCTAATATCAGATACGTAATGAGGGTTCCAGACTGATGAACTGTATTCGAGTATTGGTCTAGCAAATGTTTTGTATGCTCTGGTTAGTAGTGTGATATTACCAGAGAAAATCCTACGTAGGATTAGGTTAACAACTCTTAATGCCTTTTTGGCTATGTAGTTGCAGTGGGCTCTAGCACTTAGATCATTAGAGGTGAGTATTCCAAGGTCCTTTACAGAGCTTGGGTCATCAACAAGATCTTGACTATTCAGCTTGTATTTTATTTTCTGATTTTTTTTTGCCAATATGTAAGACAGAGCATTTATTTGTTGAGATTTGAAGTTGCCATTTGTTTGACCATTCAGATACATAGTCAAGATCTTTTTGTAGGGTAGCAGTATTGTCTGTGGTATTGAACAGCTTTACATCATCAGCGAAGAGAACGCAATTGCTCTTAATATGATCACAGAGGTCGTTTATGTAGAGTATGAAGAGAGTTGGTCCTAGAACACTGCCCTGGGGGACACCACTATTGACAGGTACTGGATTTGATAGGACGCTCCCGATTTTGACCATTTGTTGTCTGTTTGACAGGAATGCTTCTATCCAGTTATTCAGTTGTCCAGAGATACCATAGTAAATTTGTATTTAAATTTATGTTTATTCTTGTTTCTGTTATATTGTAAGCTTTTGACAAATAAATAAAATAAAATAAATAAATAAAAATCTATCAGACCTCCCAGGTAAACCAGACAGGAAACATGACTAGGTAAACTAAGTCTACTTCATTGTAAGGCTACATTAACAGAACCTTGCAAGGTGCCAACTTTCTACCACCATTTCTAATTGCTTAATCCAGTAGGGTGAATTCTTCCTAAGTTTCCTCCTCTTACTGTTAAGCTATTAGGGGCTCCTCCTTGTCTGATTTGTTTCCCTACGTAGCATCTCATTTGTGTTCAGATCAGCTTTAATATCTATTATTGCTGATCTTGGACCATAATAAAATTATTATATGTTAATTAATCATAAAGAGGTCATCAATCCAATCTACTCTGTAACCTATAATTATAAAATGCTTTGATAGTAAACTTCAGGGAAGGATAATACTGAATGCTGTCCTCAAATATCTACATGAATCCCAGATACATTGTTCCGGGGCAGTAGGAAGATGGTGAAATCATCCAAGTATTCAGCACAGGCCAGAGATCAGGATTTTGATGTTGAAGCACCATTAACAAACAAGTAAAACCTTACTTGTTCTGGACAGAAGGTTCTAGCACCTTTCAGTAAGAATCTTAACCATTCTTGAGAAGCCCAGGAGCTTCAGAAAGACTGAGCAAGGGAAGGAAAATATAAGCCCAAAACCTGTTGGAGGGTGAATTATTCTCTTCTTTTCCGTATCTGAGAGGCGACATACCAAATTTCAGTTGTCCGGTAATTATCAAAGGAAGAAATATCCCAGAACATTTTCTTACATAATGCTGTATTACATAATACATATAATTGCTCAAAATGTCTAAAGCTTTCTAAACTTTTCCTTCATGGTTCAAATCACTTGTAATTTCAGTTAAATCAGCTTTTAATTTTTTAAAATTAATTTTTATTTACTGTGTTTGCAGTTTATCCCCAAAATGAAAGCTGTTTGCCTAAAGCAAAAATACATTAAAATAAATTAAGATAAAATAAAGATTTTATTAGGTTTAGAAAATAGGGTTTTAATAACAATAATTGGAGATATACAGTATTCATCTCCCTAGGACTCTTTGAGAAAACATTGATTATTTTTCACCATTACTTTTTTAAAAAAAATCTTTGATTTGATCTCATTCAGGCTGCAATTACAATCAATTGCTTCTATAGGTCCCAAACAGACCCAATTGTGTTAGCCTTAGTTCTGTATTCAGGTGTTACATAAATAACGTTTAGTAATTATTGCTTCCTGTGAACCTCTTCAACCTTAGGGAATTCTCTGCTATTTTTAAGACCTATGTACAATTTGTGCCCTTATTCTTGACCCACTTCTATTATTGCCTTCCACGTAGAATACAGTGAGGTTGTACGTGAAAGATCTCTTTTAAGATTGCCCAGACTAGTATTAAATGTGTTAGATTAATTTTAAATATTCGTTGAGCATTTCTCCCAAATGGTGTCCAAAGATTCAGTTCCAAATTGGGCATCAAGCAATTCAACGCAACTAGTTGTTAACAATCCAGAAACATTCCAAAAGGAAGAAGGAGGGGGAAAAATAAAAATTTTGAGGAAGAGAGAAACTTAATATAAATTGCAAAGAAATGTGCTCCCAGCAGTAATATAAAAAGTGCATAAATTCTAGCCTAGGCAGCCTCTTCTTCTCATAGGCGCAAGCTAGATATTTTTCTTCTAATTTTCATTGCAACATATTTAATCTATCCCACCTAAGTGTTCTATTTAATTAAAGTTTCCTTTGATTCCTCACAATTGAAGATGTGTGTATTTTGTGAGTAAATATAGTATATGTTGTGAAAGTGTTGGGGCGCGATTCTCCTAAAAGTAAAATTGAATCCTTGTGTAGGTGCATTCAGAAAATTTCTGGTCATTTATACATCTTATCAGTACAGGTAGTCTTTGACTTACAGCAGTTCATTTAGTGACTGTTTGAAGTTACAATGGCACCGAAAAAATTGACTTATGACCATTTTTCACACTTACAACCTTTGCAGCATCCCCATGTTGACATGGTAAAAAATCAGATGCTTCGCTGACTCATATTTATGACGGTTGCAGTGTGCCATATGATGGTTGCAGTGTGCCAGGGTCACATGGTCTTCTAACAAGCAAAGTCAATGGGGAAGCCAAATTCACTTAACAACTGTGTTAAGTGAACTAAGTGTTAAGGTTCACTTAACAATTGCACTGATTCGCATAAGAAAAGTTATAAAATGGGGCAAAATTTACTGAACAGATGTCTCACTTAGCAACAGAAATTTTGGGCTCAATTGTGGTCATAAATCAAGGACTACCTGTATTAGACAAAAGTGTGAGTGGAAATTTTAGGTGTGCCTTCTGTCTGTGGTAAGGTCCCAAATGTTACTCTATTGCTTTAACACAGGGGTGTCAAACTCGTGGCATCATGGCGGCGTCACATGACATATCACAACTTTTTCCCCTTCGCTAAACTGGGCATGGGCGTGGCCTACGCGTGACGCATCCAGCCTGCAGGCCACATGTTTGACAGTCCTGTTTTAACATGATACAAAATTAACATGAAACCGGGATTGAGAAAAAAATATCCCTGCACAATTCCTATTCACTGTCAGCAATTCACGGTAATAATATATAGTATTTTTCACTTTTCCAATATTAATAATTTTAACTTAAGTGGCCTAAGCTTTCTGTTTGTGGGCATTTGCATATTTGATAGGAGAAAATAAGGCACTGTGCTAGCTTTCTTTTATATAGGAAGAGATTGCTTTAGTAGATTCATGCTGTTTGCAGTTTTATAGACCATAAATGTTAAAAACTATTTGTAGTTATTTGATGGATGTGTTGCAAGAATTTTAACTTTCCTGGTTTATCTTCCCCTTTAGAGTTTACAAATGTGTCAATGGATTGGATGCTCAAAGTGAAATTTATCTTTTCCCCTTAGAAGCAGAAACAAAATCTGAACAAAGATCTGAAAAGAGACTCTTCAACATATACTTGGCTTACTTGGCCCAAGATACAGCGAGCCACTGAGAATTAGTGTTTACCACTGTGTACCCTGGCATCATTCTTCTTCCTTTGCAGCTGTTATTTACCAAGCAGTATTTGTACTGAATGTTGCTGGCAGGACACGTGGTCTACTAATGCTGAGAAGGATTGAAAAATGCTCCCACTAGTCCTGCTGCTAGCTATTTAAATGCTTTCAATTTAGATAAAATTATATAGTGACATTCTCTACCATAAGAAGCTCAAGATAGTTTATTTCAAAATTCATTTTTATTGTGAAATACAAATCAGGCAGAGTTTTGTTTTTTTTATTAAACTAGCTTGCTAGTGCTTGTTGCCTTTAGGCATCTACTCTAAAGAGCAATTTGAATAGATTTTGACAACCAATATCTATCCACAAATCCAAAGGGATTCTTCAGGAGGAAAGATTCCTAGTTTGACTCTTTCACCCTTCAGGAAAAGAATGGAACCATGATCTGAACTGGAGCTGGAGACCACCAAAAAAAGGTTTCAATGAAGTCCTAGCAGTTTCATAAAGCTCTTCCACAACAGAGAAGGCCTTGAAAGCCTTATTTGGGGCGTTGAGTAAATGCCCCAAATAAGGTTACATCTCCTGTTTTTTTGGAACATAACAATTATCTAAGTAATTACTTTAAAATGTGTCCAAACTCGTCACTACTTTGTTTTGTGGCATGAACACACACAACCCACAAATAGGTATTGACATCCTAAAGTACTGAGCAATGAATACAAAAGTAAGTCGGTGGTTCATATTACATGGGGAAAGTTTGAACTTGGATATTATGGGTCATATGAAAAAAATTGATCATATAAATCCTATTTTGCTTAATGGTAGTCTCAGAACGTATCATCTATGAAAAGCAATTATTTTGATTTATAATTCTAAGATAGCAAACTTCCAGAGCTATCATATTTATTTTAGCATCCATGTATGTATTTTGAAAATGAATATGAATCTGCTAGGTAGAGATACCATATACAAAATCTGGAATATAAATTTAGTGAAAAGTTATTTTTACTATTGCTAGTCATTTTTAAAACAGATTATTATTAGCAATTGAAGATCCATCCATCCATCCATCCATCCACGAAGATAATTTCTTAAGTATAATGTATTATCTTAGCAAACTCCTAGTTTTATTCTAATTCAGGAGCTTAAATAAATAGAAATCAGTTTTCGTCTCCTGAAGGAGATTTTCCCATATAATCCCATTTACATAAAGCCTGAATTGATAAAAAAAAAAAAAACAGACTGGGTCTTCATAATTCTGCTAGTATTCCTTAAGAATGTGTGTTTAGCTTGTAGGCTATTTTCTGGTTTTCAGACTAGACCCTGCACATCAGAGATAGAGTAAAGAAATTTTAGAGTAAAGAAATTTTGCCCCAAAAGGCTTGCTTTGATTTTGCCTCCCACTTCTGTAAAACTAATTGCTCAGAAGGAAAGAAGCAGGGAAACAAGAACAGGGGAAATCTGGAGATCTAGATTTTCTTTCCCTACGATCTTGTTTGCATTTTCTTCCACTCAGTTAAGGTCCAGATCTTGGAGACTTCCTGAACAAGTCCCTGCAGTTTTTCTCGCTGAGGATTTTCAGCAGTGGTTTGCCATTGCCTATTTCCTAGGGCTGAGAGAAAGTGACTGAACCAAGGTCACCCAGCTGGATTTGTGCCTAAGATGGAACTAGAACTCACCATCTCTTCTTTCTAGCCCGATGCCTTAACCACTACACTAAACTGACTACATTTAACATATGTTAAAACCCAAGGTCTTATTTAAGGAAGTTTGAAGCTATCCTTTCTCCCGGTGTGTTACAGTTCCTCATGAATTTCTCATAGCATCAGTGCAATATTTTTTAGCAGTAATCTATTTGGGGAAGTGTAAAGATCACATAAAAGTTCTTGTACCAGACACTGTTGCCTGTGCTGACCATGAGATTCATCTGTTTATTGCCACCGTTCTTTGATAAAATAACATCAAAATCCAAAATCTTGAACCTTGAGAATACTTTCTTATAGCTGTAGGAACAAATGAGAAAATTGCCAGACATATCAGTCTTAACAAATATTTGTGGTACAACACAACAGAAATGGGAAATCAAATATTTTTGTGCAATATGAGCATTCCCAGAATTATTGCATTGTATTTAAAGCAGTATGCTCATGAAACAGCCAAAGCAAAGAGTGCAGCACAGTGCAGATATTTATAATAGCTTATTTCTTCTAAAAATAGAATTCTGATATTTTTCTTCAGTTCTAAATGTTATTGCTTATTAAAAAAATATACAAATCAAAGTATTGTAACATCAAGAGACCTATATCTATATAAAAGTAAATCTAATAGGATAAGCAGAACAAAAAATATGTCACATATATATTCTATTTAAGATTTTAGTAGGGAAGAAATAGAATCATTATATTTTAATTATTTTTAATTAATTACTGCAAATAGGATCCAATATAATAATAATAGAATGGGCATGATAGAAGAATTATCTATTTTGACAAAAATGTTATGCAAAGCTTTTTTTCTTTTTTTAAAAAGAACATCCGTGTTCCCTTTTATTAAAAACATATTCTTTTAAAATATTTTCTGGTTTACCCTATGGTAGATATGTACTGTCTGATGGGCCTTACTTCTTTTTTTTAAATAAAGTTTTATTTGGGTTTTCACACATACAAAATACAAGTAAAACATCTTTTTTGAAAATAGAATGGTCCCGGGTTGAACTTCTTTATACAGACACAAAACTCAATTTTATGCTCCTTTTTGTGTTCTATTCCATATCTTATACTATTCTACATTTTCTATATAGTTTTTCTCCTCTTTTAATTTTCTCAATTTTATTTTGATTATCTCATCTCAATTCAAATCATTATATTTATACTTTTGTCTGTTCTGTTTCAATTTCATATTATCTTTTCTCATTAAACAAATTTTCTCCTGTAGTTACTAATTGGAGTATGACACCTTTATATCTTTTAATTACATCCATTCAACTCTTATTTAAACTTCAATATATACCTTAAGGTTATGACCTTCAATATAATACATAATACATAACTTCCAATCGAATTCTGCTTGGTACATTCTTATAATACACACTATATCCTTAAAAAAAAAAAGATTATAAATATATGTAATTATAAACCCTCATTCCATTCCAATTCAGTTCTATCATTAATAATCATTAAAATCTTAACATCCTTAACACTTCTTTTCAATTAAATATCATACTTCCTTAAAGACACATATAATCTCCATAATTAATTTTTCCCTTATTTCTCTTCACTTATGTTTTGTAAATCATTAAATATTCATTTTGTTACATTTATTTATTGACAAGCATTCCACTGAATTACGATAGCTATTTTATGAGACATTTTAATCATACATTGTTTCATATTTTCTAAAATTATTTCTAATATAACAATACTATCTTATGTACCTTTGCAGAATCCCTTTTTCCATTAAATTTTCACCCATTATCTCTAAATAGGCCCTGTTTCTCTATATTTTGTTTCTGTCCTTTATAACTTCTTTTCCTTTCTTTCTTCCCTCTCATCTTCTCCCTCCCCTTTTTACCCCGTCTCTCTAGTTCTAATTCTCTTTTCTGCATTTCCCTCTTCTGTTGCTTTCTGATTTTGTACTTATTTTTCACTCTATTTTTTTTTTTTTTGGAGTTGTTTTTCCCAATCTTAAACTTTCCATTCTCTCTCCCCCTTTCCTCCCCCCCCACATCTAAGATTACTTGTTCATTAAAGATGGCTTCTTCTTTGTCGCAATCTTCTTGTTCTGCAGGCATTTCTTGTTGTTTCTCATAATTCCAAATCTCCATTTCTAAAAACTGAAATACGAAGCCAAAAGAACCTCTCCCTTCTTGTGCATCTTCTTTGTACTTTTTAAGTTCCATTTTCAGTTCTTCTAAAAGTGGAGCCATTTTAAACAGTTTTAAACAACCACCCGATTGATTTTAGCCATTCAAATACAATAACCAAAAATCCAGAAATCATCAAGTAATCCAGATAGTCCCAAGTTATTTTTTCTTATTTCTTTTTCCACTTTCTCTTCCTGGGGTTTTTGTTGTGATATTTCAGTTAAAATGTATCTTTTGGAAGTCTTGTTGAGATTTTGCTGTAAGTGCTTTTTAATTCCAGGCAGTCTCCTCCCTTCCAGATCCTGCCCTTTTATTCTTTTTCTCTCCTTTCCTGTTTTCAAAAGCTTTTGATTATCCAGAAATCTTTATTATCCCTTTGACTTTTTATTTTCAGCATTAAATGCCTATTAATGTCAAAGTGAATTTTTTTCCAATTTCTTGCTTAAGTCTCTTAGCTCTCAGGATAGGAAAAGGAGGGGAAAAAACCAAATCTTTTCCCTTTTCTCTCTCCTTCGCAGCTTAAGAATTTTCTTAGGGAACAATGTTATTGTTTTTTTTAATAGTTTCAATTCCAGGGTACCTTATTTGTTGCTTTTGCTGTTTGACCCGGTCAACCAAAACTTTCTCTTCTTATCTTCCTCCTGCACATTCTTTTCCGGTCGAGTTCTTCTTTGTGGTGGCCATTTTTGACCACTGCTACAACCGCCTTCGGGAAAGGGAGTAATGGCCAGCTGGGGAGGAGAGATGCGGCTCTCCTCAACCCTGCAGGCAGTCTTCACCACCTCTACGGGGTGGCTTAGCCCCGAAACCAGCCGGCTCGGGGCGCTCCAGTGGCGAGGATGGATCGAAGCCTCGCAGAGACCAGGTTTCGGTCTGTTGCCGAAGAAGCTCAAACTGGAAGTTCTGATGGGCCTTCCTTCTAATTGAATACCTCTGTAGAATTAAGATGGTCTTAGATGGCTAAGAGACTTGGTACAAAGGAGTGAAAATTCTCCTTTAGATTTCATTATGCTTTTTGTTTTAGGGTTCATTCCTAAATCTGTAAACCATTGACCCTTAGTTCTAGGAAATTCTGTGTAATATTTTCATCTTACCATTACAATAATGCTGAACTAGCAAAAGTAACAGCTGAGATGAATTGGACAAGAAAGTGATATAAAGGATTGACTGCAAAGAGGTAAGATAATAGATTTCATTCTAGCAATAGGTAGTCCAGAAGCAGAATGAGTGGACAGCACATGTTTGCATTGATGATAGAATGAACAGAACATTTTGTGACTGATGAGGGAAAACAATTTGGTTGGTGGGTGGATCACTTAATCTTAGGAGGTTCTGCCAATCTTGTTTGTGTTTGTTTATTAGTCAGCTGCATTGGAAATGGATCTTGAAGTACATAAAGGATTAGGGTCAGGGGTGGAATACGACAGGGTTAACAACCGGTTCAGGATTTACGAGTTTCCCTGAAGTCTGCGAGCCGAAAATACCAGAGGCTGAGCTGTCTGCCTTTGAAGTTCAACCCAGAAGAAGCCTGTCAGTTCTTCCCTTTTCTGGGGACTTCTGGGATGGCTTTGCAGCATTTCTCAGGAAGCTAATAGTTTTGTTTTCCCCACACACACCTGGATGATAGATATGAGCCTAAGTCAAGATGGCATTTATAAAGCGGTATATAAGCCTAAGTGCAATTGCTATTGCTATTTATCCTTGCTATGGAGTTCTGAGAACCAATTACCAAAGGCTTAAGAGTTATGCAAATCAGACAGGCACTGATGTGGTGACATGTAAAATCTTTTCAAAAGAAGGACCCCTTTGAAAGAGAACTATTTTTATATTGCCATGCCACGATAAGTAATGAAAGTTTTTAATTCATGATGGGATTGGAGGCTGTGTACATTTGACACTAAGATTCTTGCATGGATGCATTTTCAATTATGGCTATAAAGTCAGTTGCTGCTGAATTTAATACTGATCATATACTAGGAAAGCAATTTCCATATTTTGTTTTTATAGACTGTTATGTAGAATGTTGAAAGAAAATATATAAATAGTTTACAGCTCAGCAACAGCTGCTACTTTTTGAGCAATTTTAAATTCTAAGATACATCATTATGTGGGTTCGATTTGCAACCAAATTAATGTAAGACCCGGATGTAAATTACCTATAATTGTGATATAATTTAACTATCTTTTCTTGTTTTTACAAACACGTTTTCAGGGAAAGGTACATCCGTAAGACCACAAAACTAAAAGAAAGAGAAATCATGGCATCAATATTTATATGTTTCAAATACTTTTAAAATAAAGTATTTTCCGTATTATTTTATATAATTTATACCGCTTTTTATAAAACTATAACAATATGGCTTATACAGATAGTCCTTGACTTACAACAGTTCATTTAATGACTGTTCAAAGTTACAACGGCACTGAAAAAAATGACTTATGACCTTTTTTCACCATTGCAACCTTGTAGCACCCCTGTGATCATGTGATCAACATTCAGATGCTTGGCAACTGGTTCATACTTACAATTATCTTTGCTGTATCCAAACGTCACGCGATCACCTTTTGCAACCTTCGGACAAGCAAAGTCAATGGGGAAGCCAGATTCACTTAACAACCAGGTTATTACCTTATCAATTGCAATGATTCACTTGACCACTGTGGCAAGAAAGGTCCTAAAAGGGGGCAAATCTCACTTAACAAATGTATCCCTTAACAACTGAAATTTGGGGCTCAATTGTGATCATAAGTCGAGGACTACATGTATTGGAAGTTCTATTACATCTAATAGAATTTTAAAAAAATGGAAAATGGTAGAAAAGATAAAACAAATGACAAATAATTAAGGCAACTCATTCAAATTAGTAAGAGATATCAAAGTAAGGCCTAATGAAACGAATGTATTGTTAATTATGGGTTAAACTCAGGGTTGGGATTCAAAAATTTTAACAACTGGTTCTGTGGGCGTGGCTTAGGTGATGGATGTGGCTTGGTGCTCATGTGACTGGGTGGACATGGCTTGGTGGTCATGTTATTGGCTGGGTGTGGCCAACTCAATATCACTCACATCCAGGCACCCATCTCCACGCCTGGTCTCTCGTGACTGTGGGGATGCTGCAACAGTCATAAGTGTGAAAAATGGTCATAAGTCACTTTTTTCAGTGCCATTGTAACTTTAAATGGCACTCCACACAAGCAAAGTACCAGCAAAGGAGGGGGGAAAAACTCCAGAGATGTTCCTGAGAGAGGAAGACTAGTCCTGCCAAGAATGTAATAAGGGTTAACGGAGAGGCAGTTTCTGTAAGCAACACCAGAATGTTTCCTTCCTGCCTTCCTTACAGGATTAGTCCAGTAATTTCTTCTTACAACCTCTGAACTGCTTAGAATGTTAACAACCGGTTCTAGCAAATAGGTGCGAACTGGTAGAATCCCACCCCTGGTTAAACTCCCCCCAAAAGAAAAAGAATACCCTTCACAATACAAAACAGACTGATCTTTTTCACAAGTTCTACTGTAGTAAAAAATGAGTGCCACAAATCTGTAGAACAGACATTCAGGTATTCTTCCAGAAATGTAAAGATGGCTTGTACAAAACCATCTAATCATTTAGACTACATGCAGACCTCATTTGATTGCTCTAGGTTGTTAATCTTAAAATCACTTACTTGGAAATAAATACCAGCCAGTTGTACCTTTCAAACAGTTGACTTTAAATGTTTGAAAAATACCGTATAACTGATTAGATTTATTCATTTGTATATGATTGTATAGCATGACCTGATTCAAAGAGAGAGAGAAAGAAAGCAGGATTCATCCATTGTAGTAATTGTGCCTGCAATAGAATTTCAGCAGGTGTAGCTTGCATGATATTGTACATTCCTCTTCTTCATAGATACAAAAGTGCCAAGGCCACCTTGGTATAGATACAGGTGAGCATGTATAATAAAGAAGAAAGAGTGCAAAGGTTGTTCAAACCATCTTCCAAGAATAAAACTACATGTGGAAGTATCGATTAGGCGGAATTCAATTCAAAGAATATGGGAAAGTGCTATTTGTATAAAGCCTTGATGAACTCAATGAACTCACGAGAACAGTATTTTAGCAATCTGTTGGACACACTGCCTACATTGATGTATGCTCTTTCAAACCCAAGACAAAGCCAGTTCAGGAGAGTTGACAGCATGTAAGCTTACTCATGAAGCCCCCCTTTGCTTTCATAAAAGGATAACTAAAGAGGGTTGTGATTGCTAAGCCAGATTACAATTATTATGTCAACATCACCTCTTTGCAGTGGTAATACTGTTGCTTAGGAATGTATTAATGATTCAGATGCAAGCAACTCAGTTGCTGGAGGTAGGAGTGACACAGGAGTTTACTTAGTAGGAGACACTTGGCAATTTCATATCGATTTCAGATATAGTTTTTCTGATTTTCCTGCCTGTATATCTATGCTACCCACCCAGCCCCTTCCAAAAGACCACTCTATCTAGTGTTGCAAGATGAAGAATTTTTGACAACCACATTACTCCAGCATAACTGAATATTTGTTTCAAAGAGCTCAAACACCAAATGCTAAGAAAAACGCAGTAAAAACGCAGTAGTGTATTTTATACCAATGTTTTCTTCCGCTTCCTAACCCATGTGGACATATTCCTAAAAGCATTGCATCTGAAAGAATGCTGGGATAAATGACAGAACTAAGCTGTTTGATTCTGGGAGTGACATTTTACCATCCTTCTGTTTTTAAAAATGTAATTCAAAGTTTGAAAAAATCCTAATCAAGAGTAATAAGCATATACATATAGAAAAAGCTTGGTGAAAGCTAGTTTTGTGGAATGGTTAAACCATCTGGCTAAACCTTGGGAGACTGTGACTTTTAGCCTTACCTTGGGCACAAAGCCATAGGTAATTTTGAGTCAAGTCATTCTCTCTCAGCCCTAGGAAAGAGACGAGGGCAAAATCTCACTAAGAAAACTAGAATCCAGGCATTACACCAGGTGTCAAGTCTGATTCAGAGGTATACCCTTGTACACACCCAAACACAGACAACCTATACAGGTAGTCCTCGACTTACGATCACAATTGAGTCCAACATTTCTGTTGCTAAGTGAAACATTTGCTCAGTGAGTTTTGCCCGATTTTATGATCTTTCTTGCCACAGTTATTAAGTGAATTACGATCTTTCTTGTCACAGTTATTAAGTTGCTAACATGGTTGTTAAGTGAATCTGGCCTCCCCAGTGGTCAGAAAAGGAGATCACATGAGACCAGAAGACTGCAACATATGAGTCAATTGCCAAGCATTCAGACTTTGATCATGTGATCATGGGGATGCCGCAACATTCATAAGTGTGAAAAATGGGCACTTTTTCAGCGCTGTTGTAACTTTGAATGGTCACTAAATGAACTGTTGTAAGTCAAGGAGTACCTATACATAGAGATGCAAGAAATATAGAGCCCTTGATAGAAATAAGATTTATTATGTAATGTTAAATCCAGGTAGTAATTTTTTTTTATTATTGGTTCTGTGGGCATGGCTTGGTGGGCGTGGCAGGGGAAGGATACTGCAAAATCTCCATTCCCTCCCTACTCCTGGGGGAAGGTTACTACAAAAACCCATTCCCTCCCCACCCAACTAACCTGCTTTCCAGCTCCGTTCTCCTGTGCAGGGCAACAAAAGAAGACCCAGCCAATCAGCTGGGACTCGGGAAGCAGAGAATAGATGGGGGCAGGGCCAGTCAGAGGTGGTGTTCTCCAAACTACTCAAAACTTCTGCTACTGGTTCTCCAGAATTGGTCAGAACTTGCTGAATGCCACCTCTGGTTAAATCAGTCTTTGTAAAGATTCTTCCTGCAATGATTTAGATTTTTTTTGTTCAACATTTTATTTAAACCATTTAATTGATTTACCTTTCTTAGAAATGATACTGTACCATTTTTTTTTTCAAAATAGAGTATTGTCCAAGTATATGAGAGAGGAATTTTTCTACAAATGCTATTCTTTGAATGCTTGTTAGTTGAAATGTTTTAGGCACATAAATAGTACCATATTTTGTATCTATGTAGCTAACATTTTATCATTCTTTTTTATTATCATCAGTTTTGTTGGATAAGACTTTCACTGTGTCTCTTTGTTGACAATGTGCTATATTGTACTGCAATTTTAATAGTAAATAGCATGTGATATGAGTAGGAGATGAAGAGTTTCTGCGAAATCGGTTATAAAATCATAATTGAATCTGGAGTAAAGGTTTCTGTAGAAATAGAAAATCTACTGACACTAAAAACAATGGAGTTAAAACAAGCTCTTCATCCTATGAGTGTTATGATGTTTGAAGTCCCCATCTGGATATCTAAGGCAGAGTTTGCTTTTCAACACAACTGTTGTCAGATACTTGTATAACTAATGTTTGGAAGGTAGTTAGCTTTTGCATTAGCTTCACTTATTTATTTTATTTAAACATTTGTGTATTTGCTACCTGCTAAATACCTTGAAACAGTCAAATTTGTGATGTATAGTTGTGATATATCCTCACATTCCACATTTACTGAATTAGCATTGAAAAGGAAGTGATTGAATATCTTTACAGTATTTCATAAATACACTCAAAAATGTACTCCCTTTGTGGGTATCATAGCATTATTGCCATCTCACATAGAAAACAAGGATTCATTGTATTTTCTTTAATTATGGCTAATCTATGTGTCACTAATAGACGCATTGACATTGACTTGATGGCATATAATCAAATCCATTGTTTCTAAAAATGGTTACTAAAAACTATGCATCGCGAACTTGACTCTACAAATAGCACACAAATATTATCTGATAAGTTTAATTAAATTCTACAGTGGTTATATTTGAGTGTGATTGCCATTTTTTACTTTCAACACAATTGTGGATTTTATTGCAGGATAATTAATGTGCCAAGGAAAAAAAATAGGCAGTTGATAGAAACCAGCAGAAAAGAATAGGAAGGCCTGAAATACTGTGGACAATTTTGCTCTTTGGGTACACAAGAACATGGCATTTAAAACGTGCCCATTTCCTTTACTAAAAATTGCACATGTTTGACCAAGGATATAGTCATTGTTGCCATACATTGTTCACATACAATCAGTATGGCAAACAGAACTATTTTCTGGCTAGATAGAAGGAGAGATTCCATCCTTGTTCTATCCTCTGGAGATAATGCCATTTTCCAGTTGAGTTGCTTCTGAGAGTCCATAGTCTAGCTTTCATTTTCCTGGAATGAATCCCTTGTAAAGATTGCCAAATCCTTTTATTACCTTCTGGCAATTATCCTCAAATTATGTTTCAGGAAACACTTGGAATACTTTGGAACTTATTTTGATTCCTCATCTTGAATAACAAATTGTGAACAAATTGCACTTTGCTCTTGACCAAGGAAAGGTATGCTTTTCCTTATTTCATCTGTCCAACAAGCTTGACCAGCTCTGAGGCCTGTACTTGGTACAAGCCTGAGGGTGCACCCTAGCTCTTACCAGTCTATTCTTGACAGGGAAAGAGCTTCATGATACCAGAACGCTTGAAAAACACTGCTTTGTTTGGTTTTTCTAGGGCTTCTCCCGGAAACTTAATTGCACTGAGAAAATTAACAAGAATTCCTTCACTAAGAGGCTTTGTGGCCCAATTACTAGTCAGAACAGTTAAACATTCTTCACTTGCCAAGGCTTCATGAGCCTGTCAGACAGGCAAGCTATAAAATTCATCCAGTTCCATGGAGACATTATCTTTGTTCAATTAATATATTGCCAGGAGAAAAAAGGCAAAAATTGGGGAGATTTTTCATTATAGCAATCTTATACTGATGAGCCCAAGTGGGCGTCCATGACTGGGAAGAGATTTGAACTTGATGTTTTTCATTTTTTTAGCTGAACCTATTTAATATCTGAAGGCAGTGTTTATATTTGGGAAACAAAAATTTAATAAGAGCATCATAATCAGAGGTTAGCGTAGAATTTTTTAAACAGTTATGGAAGCTGTGCAGGCAGCAAACATAACTTTGCATTAATCTAGATTTTTTTTCTTCATGGAATCACGTTCAATTCTCTAAGTGTGTCATTTGTTGTAAAAATAGCTTTTAAATCAACATTTTCTAGGCAACAAAATCAATTGTAGACAAATACTTCTGTCACCATTGAGCATCTTTGTGCTTTTCACTATTTAACTCACAAAAGTGATATTATGAGTATAAAATTAGGGAGATAGATAGATGATAGATAGATAGATAGATAGAGAGAGAGAGACAGACAGACAGACAGACAGACAGACAGACAGACAGACAGACAGAGAGAGATATCCTAATTTTATACTCGTAATTATATAAATATAGATATATAATTTTTTATTTAAGAAATTTTTCCAGAATAAAATCAATGCAAACTTAAGTAGAATAGAAATAGACATAATGGAAAAGTGAAAAAGAAATATAATAATAATAATAATAATAATAATAATAATAATAATAATAATAATAATAACAACAACAATATCCTCCTATGCTATCTTAACAGTTCCTAGGTCCTTGGTTAGGACTCGAGCTGTTGAGCTACCAACCAGCCCCAAAGGCTGTGAATCTTACCAAAGATTAACCATCATCATCATCATCTGTGGCTGGGCCTGGATGGCTATCGGGTGCAGTCCTTATGGTTATGGTTACCAATCTACAAATCAGTAGTCGTTTCATGTTTAAAGAATAAAAGATGATGATGATGATGATGATGATGATAACAACAATGTGGCTTCTGATCTTAGCAGAAGTTATAAATACATTTATATTTTATCCTCTTTCTCTAAGGTTACATTTATATTTCCTTCTTTCCATAATCTACTCTTTCTAATCATAAAATCCAGAAATCAATTCATCTTTTTCTTTTTTCTGCAAAAAGTCCATAAGGGGTTTCCAGTCACTAAGAAATGTAGCAATTGATCTTTCTCTAAGTAGAAAAGTTAATTTTGTCATTTCTTCTGGCTTATTCATCTTCACCAAAAATCCCTCTGTAGCCAATTGTTCTCTTGATTTCATCTTACATTGTATTTACCTGCTGTTTCTTTCCTAGAAAATGTTTTTTGTGCTAAGACACCTGAAGTCATATGGGTATTTATATATTTATATTCTCAATATAACACTTTTGGCATAGTGGTTGTAAAAATCTACATTAAACTTAATTATCATATCAAAATCAGGTCATGCTTTTCTAATTTAAAAATTGTTTTATTTCTTAGCAGCACCAGTTCTTTATTAAACACTGTCTGCAAAATATATTTTTAAATCAAGCAATCATAATCCTCCTTGTTCCTTTGCATCTTGGAGAATTTTATGTTTAGTCTTTGGCTTTTTCTCTTGCCATACAAACTAGATATACTATCTTTCTGCCTTTGCTTAAATGATACATTGATTGTCAAAATAGGGATGTTTGAAACAAAGGCATTATTCTAAGCAATGCTGTATATTCACTTTTATAATAGAGATTCTCCAAAATAGTGACAGTTGTAGCTTGCCCTCCTTAATTTCATTCCATGTCTTAACATAATTATTCTGAAATAACATTCAGTTCATATTAGTCATGGTAATACTCAAGCATTTTATTTTTTCTTGATGCCAAACCTTTTTCCCCCAACTGTATATTTGGTTTTCTAGTCCATATTTTTGTTAACATTTTCATCTTGTGATTGTTAATTTTCAAACCAGCTAATGGACCAAAATTCTTTAGTTTTTTTCCATTAATATTTTTATTCCTTCCAAAAGGTCTTCCAAAATTAGAGGCAACCTTCTAACAAAATGATAGTAAATTGTTTTAAATAATAGTGATGTAACTTAATGCTTGTTCTAATATAGATTAAACTTTATTACTATTGAAAATCCCTCAAATATCTTTAATGTCAGAACTAGGGCAGGAGAACTATTCTGTTTCACTTGCAAAATTAAACTTGACATAAAATATTCCAAAACTTTCTGAAGCTGCTGTTGTCCAAAGCGTTCACATAACAGTTGCTTTGTATTATAGATATACCAAAACCTGTATCAAAGCATGTGCTCTTTCTTCACCCCAAGCAGGTGTCATGGGGATTTGAACAGTTGCTGAGCAGATGGGATGCCATTTTGGCACATGTGTTTAATAGAACCTTAACACTGGAGATGGTCCATGTTTGAAATCATATGGGCATTGGAATTAATATAACCCTTGCAATGTGTTTTCATTGAAAATAATATCTTGCTAATAAGCCTGCCAGAAAAAGAGGGGGGGAGAGAGAGAGGGAGAGAGGGAGAAAATGTGTATGTTTCTATACTGAGCAAATATAGCTCAGTTTTTTTTTCTTTTTTGAGATTGTATTTCTTGAGATTATATAGCAAAGCAAAAAGCATCAACCTCTTTTAACTGCATGGTAGAATACTGTATATTTCTACAAGGATGTTTACCATGAAGGATGGAGTTAAACTGAACAGTATGTCCAATCAATTAGTTATCATGTTAAAAGCCACAAGTAATGCTTCTTTGTATTGCTTTTATGGAAAGGGACTTACAGTCTTTCTCTGCAGTAATCCTTAATTTCTGTCACGAATTTACTACCTGCCATATACTAAAGTGAAATTTAGAAAGGAAATGCAACCAAATCTCTAAAATAGATTTGTAACACCTTGCATACAAATCTCCTTGGTGGGTTTTTGGAGAATGAGGAAACTGATCTTTTTGCCAGAGCATTTAGGGGATGTTAACTTAGTCACTGACCCTGGTTCTCTTTGTTGTATTTGATTATCTGTTTATGTTGTACATTTTTCAGAACGTGCTGAAACGGAATGACATAGAAGAACTGGAAATTAGATGATGTTGTAATTGAACAGGGTTATCAAAATATGCCAGTGTCTATGGAGAGCCAGTTTGAGCTTGTTGGCAAGGCAGCAGGCTAGAACCCAGGAGACCATGAATTCTAATCCCACCTTAGGCACAAAGCCATCTGGGTGACCTTGGGCCAGTCACTTTCTCTTAGTCCTAGAAAGGAGGCAATGGCAAACCATTTCTAAAAACCCTTACCAAGGAAACTGCAAGGACTTTTCCAGGCAGTCTCCAAGAATAAGACATGATTAAAAGGAAGAAAAAACATACAAATATACTATGTAACTATTCACTTCTGCATATGGCAATGTTCAAGTACATTTTAATACATAAACATGTTTCAGTTACCAAAATCCTTGCTATTTTTCCCAAAAGGGTGTTTTATATTTTCTCACATTTCAAGGAAACTTTATTTTCATCCGTTGCTTTTGCTATCCCAAATAATGAGGCAATTCTCCATGTTAAATAATAACATACCTTTGTATGCATGTATGAACATGATAAATGGGTGACATTATAGATCTGTCAATTTGGGGTAACAATGTGTGCATCTCAATTAATATATTAGTTGGCAAGGTTCGGAGGAGGAGCCAAAATAAAGCTAGGCAAACATAGGGTTCTATGTTGCTGAACGCCCATCCATTTGGAAGTTTTAACATGTGACTTGTCAACAACTCCAGTCTCTGAGATCAGAGACTGTGTGGCATGTGAGAGCAAGCCTTGGCGTGTTCCCTCATTCTTACAGCTCCCAGAGGGATGAAGTTATGGCGCACATGATTACATGGTGATTTTAATGCCTTTTTGTTTCTTTTGGGAAGGAATGTGAATAGCTTCAGCGCTAGATCTTTAAAAAATGCATTTAACTCACTGCTAAAAGCTGTCTGCACAAGACTCAAGAGATGAAACTGCTTGCATATACATGTCTGTAATCTAATACAAGCAAATTTGCTGTTTGGTTCCGTGCTAGAATTTTTCCATTTGTGAAAAATGAAAATATGAAGTCTTTGTGATATTTTACAAAGCATATATTATCACTCAAAAAGAAACTAAAATTATCCCCATATTTACAAAGTGGAAGCCCCTCAGATGGACCCTATTAGCAAAGGAGCAAGAAGGGTTGGGTGAGTACCATTTGTGCCAGTCAAAGGCATGTACAGATATGAACATGATAAATGGAAGACATTATTGACCTGTCAGTTTGGGGTAACAATTTGTGCATCTCAATTAATATATTAGTTGGCAAGGTTCAGAGGAGGAGCCAAATGAAGCTAGGCAATCAGGAATTCAGGGGGAGAACAGGACTCACAGCCTGGATACCTGGCCTTAAAGATTCTTCTTGATACCCTGAAATCCACAAAAGCAGTATCTAGGTGGCAGAGCATAATACAGAATGAATATGTGTGTGCAATTCAGATGTGACATCAATGAATTTACTGATTGCCAGGGATGATTTGTCTTGTTCCTCTCTCATCACTCCATATGCTTCTTATTGAAACTGCACATTCAATTCTTGGTTGGATTCCCTAGGAACAAAGTGGGGATTTTTCACAAGGAGACCACATTCCATGAAAACAGTTGAATCCCTGAAGAATTTAAGAGGACTTCTCTGATGCTAACTGCATATATGAGCAACTGCTGAGAATGCCTGTCTGGTTTTCCTTCTGCTATTTTCTCCACAGTGTGATCCAGTTTATGCTAATAGTTCTTCATACTTTTCTGTCTCTGGATTATGCCTGTTCCTTATACTTTCTTTCAAGGTATTTTCCTTGGGACTGAATTGACTATTCTTTCTGCCTCCTGCAATGTTTCTAATATATGCTTCGATGTAAGTTAGACTAAAAAGTTGAAAAGACATCCTGTGTTATTCTACTGTGCAAAATATATACAGGTGCCAATAACAATCCTTAACCTTGGAAGCTGTAAGTGAAGAGAAATTCTGTTATTTTTTTGTCTCTGATGATGTCTTCTTCCAGCTTCAGGCTATATGTGACAACTGTCAGTTATGTCAGTTGCATACAACCACATTTTTTTTTTCATTTAAAATATACTGGAATAACCAATCTGACTTGTGAGGGACAAGCTTATGCAGAATTACTCTGAAATCCAGATGAAGCAATATTGGTGAGAGTTAAAGTTTTCCAATCTGCATGACATACTAAAATAGTATTAAAGAGCAAGAATTGGGGAAATGGATAGATGGAAACAATTTGGCAGTGACACAGACTATGAAGACACTACGCTAGGAATAAAGATGAATATTTGTGTCCCAGGATAATGCTGCAGGATCCAATCTGTGTCAGTCACTGGGACCAGAGGTTGTCTTGCGAGCTTTCAAACTCGTGCTGGAGCTCATCTTCAGGGAACTTATATCTAGCAGAGTGTGTGCTGTTCTCCGTGTGGTATTTAAATGGTGCCTGTTGTGTGTGGCTTTTCAAATGCTGATTGGGATGTGTTGATGGCTGGCTTTAAAATAGTTGGCTGTCCTTTGCTTGTGCTGTCTAGTCCTCGCCATCTAAGTACTTGATATGCTGGTGGTAAAGCAGCACTCCTGATGATTGACAACAGGCCTGTTTCCCAGCTTTCAATTCCCTGGCTGTTTTTGTGCCTGCTCATCCAACAATCTTAGTAGCTGCAAAGTTGAATGTGTGTCCTTGTTCATTGCAATGTGATGCTACCAATGAGTACAGGTCTCTTTGTCCGACTGTTTGCTTGTGGTTGCAATCTGGTGGTTAGATTTCTGCCCATCTGTCCCACATAGCCACAGGGACAATCCATACAGAGGATGCGACAGATTACATTGGAAGTATCTCCCACCTCCAGGTGATTTTTACAATGCATAATTTGTCCTCATATGGTAGCCTCTGGGTGATGAGTGATGCCCATTTACAGATGTCAGAAGCTGCTTTGTACAGCTTTTGAAAGGTTTTTGATGTATGGCAGGGTGTGACATTTGGCTGGTCTTGTACCTTGTTTCTTCCTTTCTCTCCCCACCCTGTTGCACAGACATCTTGTGACAAATTATTGTGGGTACCCATTCTGCTTGAAGTGTTCACATATGTACCTACCTTCCAGCTGTTTGGCTTGCTGGGTACTACAGTGGGTTCTCACACTGCCGTATAGTGTTCTGATGCAACTCTTTTTGTGTAACAATAGACTGTTGCTGATGAAATTCAAAATGCGTGGAGTGTTGGTGGCCTTGCCACAGTTTATCACAAGGCCACCAAGACTCCACACATTCTGAATTTCTGAGCCATCCTTATGGTGAAAAATGCTGCAGAAAAGAAAACAGAGACTGTATCATCATAATGAAGCAAAGAAGCTGATTGGTTTTTAATGTTGCATTGAAGTATCCCACACTGTTATTTTGTCACAGATCTCTCTTCTAGCCAATATCAAGGAGAAAATGTATGCCATAGTGTAGGAAAATGTGATACCTGTCTCTGCTCAAACACTTCACAGATACTCAGGGTTATACATCTGCAAATTGCATACTTCTACAAAAATAATTTTCACAAGTTTCTTCAGAACATTCCAGTTAATCATAATGGGCAATTAAAATGAGATTAGGAAATGTTTTTCTAGTTTCACATTACTTTGTTACAAGATTATCAAATATATACCGGTACTGTTATTTTAGAAACTACTAGCTAATTCATATGCAGGTATTTCTTTCTCATTGGTTAGACCTCACAACCAGAAGAAATTAATTCCAGGAAAACATCTGGCTTGTATATAGAAATACCTATTTAAAGAATATGATAATTATTGGTATTTGTTTCCCTTTTAGTTTGCAGAACTCTAACTCAGTCAATTTTCATATATTTAAAGAATTTAGATTCTTTAGCTTGCCTTGATGAAGTAGCCATGATATAGGTACTTATCTAAAGTTTCTTGAACTCAGTTGGATTTAAGATTACACATAGTTATTCATTCTTATTCGATTAGTGTGACATACCTTTGATCCATTCCATTCCTTAGTTTGCTTAGCAAATTGAGGGTTTTAAAAGGAAAAGCTATAATGATTGAAATATCTCACTACGGTCTTACTATCAAAGTATTGTGTAATTTCAGCAAAATATGTTCAGTTTAGAATAGTTTTGATGTAGCTTCTATTTATATTTTAAAAATATTGTACAGGGCTTGCTACATCAAAATGTAAATGAAGTGGCAGATCCAAATGCACATTTGTCTGAAATGCTAGATCAGGGGTGGACAATTATGGCCCCTTTATGACATGTGGATGTCAACTCCCAGAATTCCTGAGCCAGCCATGCTAGCTTAGAAATGCTGGAAGTTGAAGTCCACATAAAGGGGCCATAATTTCCCACCTCTGCTCTAGATGCTGCATTGACATTTGAATGCTCTCTGTATTTAGATCTGCGGCACGTTCGCTGATCCTGCAGCTGAAGAAAACAGGGAAGGCTTTTTACAGACAAGAATCTCTTTAGCTGAATTGAAGAAAAGTGACTATGTCTCCTGTAACAACTTTGTTGCAGTGATATAAATATTTTTGTGTGCTTAAATGCTGAATGAATATATAGTTATTTTTAAATAGAATATCAAGTCAGTTTCCATAATCATAATTTCCATAATTGTCATAAAGAATGCATTCTGAATTAGGCAAAATGTGATTTTTCTTGAAACATTATTACTCTAGTTCTTTCAATAGATGCACATATTTGTATTTTTGACATGTTTTTAAAGCAGCGAATCTCTTTACTTTGTTCATGTAACACATTCTGGGGGGAAAATGCATTTCAATACAATCATAGCCCTGAAAGCTATTGTGTTCTCGCTGATGCATTTGACTGGTCTTGGAGAGAAAAATTCCTCCCACTCATCCTCTCCTATTAATAATAATCCTTCTGTTCACTACCTGCTCAAAATACTAATTGAGAAAATGACTGAACTATTATTAAGTCTGCATTCACTCTCTTTCAAAATCTTTTTCTGTGTTCCTTAAACATAATTTGAAATGCTATAGAAATCCCCATAATGTGAAATAAAGTAATTGGTTACTTTGTATACTATTTGGTAAAAACATTTACTTTTCAACTGAGTTCTCCTTACAGGAAACAACAAAATTGTTTTCTAAATTGTTCTTCATTCAAAATCCTTAGCCTCTTTTCATGAGAATTGTTTCATCCTCGTGTCCCAGTGTTATCTGTGGAAAGAACAGAAATCTTCCTGGTTATTTAAAAATCTGCAAGAATGAAATAGCCAAATTCCAAATATATGAAAAAAAAAATCCTGATCCCTGTAACACTGAATTGGATTTTGGTTCTATATGTTTTTGCCAACAAGATCAAGCCACAAAATCATCAATTTTTTAAAAAATTAGCTTACATAATATCAATAGCACTTCGACTTATATACCACTTCACAGTGCTTTACAGTCCTGTCTAAGTGGTTGACAGAATCAGCATATTTCCCCCAACAATCTGGGTCCTCATTTTATTGACCTCAAGATGGAAGGCTGAGTCAACCTTGAGCCTGGTGAGATTCAAACTGCCAAATTGTAGGCAGTCGGCAGTCAGAAGTAAAAACAAGAAACCATTCAAATTCTTAGGAACAAAATTACCATAATAATTAGTGACAGTTACCTTTGTGAATAAGAAGGATTTTTCCTAGGAAGCTGAGAAGCATATCTCCAATGCTATGGTTTGGTCCAACTTCTATTATCAGATTTCACAGTAGTATATTAGCAAAAACCACACAATCTGATGAAAGAACTTCCTAAGGACATACATGGAGCAATCCCAAGAACCCAACCAGGCATCTTCTACCTATTTCCAAAAACTCATAAACTAGGCAATCCAATCCAATCCAACCTTATCCTGCCATCACTCCCAGTTATACAACAAACATCTCAGACTGAAGTTTGAAATCCATTGGCAGCTTCTCCAACAACACTATTTTACCTAACACTAGATGTTGTTGATATCCAAATATTCCAACATCCCTGGCAAACATGGATTTCAGACAATCATCATGGATGTCAGTATAGCATACCTTGCTAGATTTTCACTCATATTTTCACTTGTATTCACTCATAACTACTTCATCTTTGTCAACAACATTTCAGGGTTACTGCAATGTGCATCTCATGGGGCTGCCTTTGTGGGGCATTCAGAAGCTTCAGCTGGTATAGAATGCATGGGTTGTAAATAATGTCAGCTTTTTGACACATGTAATACCACTCCTATGGGGCTGCATTGGTTACCAGTATGTTTTCGGGTACAATTCAAAGTGCTTGTTGTTACCTTTAAAACCCTTAGTGGCTTAAGACCAGATTACTTGAGAGAACATCTTCTTCCAGTTATTTCTACTGTTGGGCAAGGTGTCATGTTCTACTGTCATGTTCTAGGTCCCAACAGCCAAAGAATATCAGATGGTGGGGAAAAGGAAGCATGTCTTTTCTTCCATAGTACATGCCCTCTGGAATACCATCATCCTGAGATTAGGTCCTGACCTTGAAAATCTGTACCAGTGGACTTGAATGTTGGAAGGGTCCCATTTCCTAGTTATGTTGACACTGACAGATTGTAATATCTCTTGACTTCTATTTTTATTTAATTTATTTTTGTAAGGGGATTTAACTATTTTTATGATTGTTCACCTCACCGCCCATTGGTTTGAAATGGATGACTATATAAGTTGGGTGGGTGGGTGGATGATAGACAGACAGACAGACAGATAATGGATGGATGGATGGACAGACAGATAGAACAACTGTGGGCACATGAATGTTCCCATATTATGTCAACATCTACTTGACCAACCCAAAACAACACTTTCTCAGCTCTTACCTGCTAGAAACCCATCACTTGAAATTCATTGATTATATTCTCATCATCATTGGAAAAAATGTTCATATTCTGTTGAGCCTTAACAGCTGTTACCCCACATTTAACCTTCATTTCAACCCAATTACAGAACAAGTTCATTTTCTTGATATTACAGTGATTTAACACAATAAACACATAAACACTATGTTCTTCACAAAATAAACAGTAGAGCCAAATCAGTTCCTGAAAAAACGGAGTATCAAAATAGAGCAACAGAACACCACTGTTTATTACCTACACCTAACAATTCAAGCTATTCAATCACATTATTAATTAGCTACAAGCTATAGTGGACAACAATACTGCACTTTCTCAGATAGAGTGGCAGGACTACATTTGCATATGGACAACCATCCAGTCTGAAGCAGATTCTCACCACCACTAGAGACAACAGAAGTGATGCATTGAATCCTAATTTATTTTCCAGAGGGCCACTAGACCTAGAAAAAATCCAGATTTATTTGCTCCCGCATTGTACAGTAGCAACACCATCACAGCTCCCAGCAACATCATATAGAAAATTAAAGGCACCTTCAGATATAGTTTCTCTAACGTGATATATGGTGTCACTTGACAGCAAAGATCTGCTGTAGGATAAGTAGGACAGACTTTGCACAAAAGAATTAATGGGCCCAAGTTTGACAAAACAAGGGCAAAGTAATATCAGAGCATTTTAACTTCCCAGGATGCCTCATTATGGATCTCAAAGAAGCTGTTTTGGAACAAAGAAATTTTATCAGCACAACAGAATAAGAAACTGCTGAATTCCCATCAAAAGTTTCTAAGCTATCTCAGAGTGGTTCAACAGAGTTTTTAACACACTACATTTTTAATTGATACGGTCCATATGGTCTGTCATTTATAACCTGCATCTGTATAAGCACCTTTCATTTTATCTCCTCACTTTATCCTATTTTAATCCTACATCAATTTAAGCAATCCATGCACCAGATGAAGCTCAAGAAAGTTTGCAACTTAATTTTTTTTACTCTTACTGTGATTTCTATTTCTATGGCTACCATTCCATCGTAAATTATTTTCTTTTGGTCTCCATTATATTTATTTTTAGGCTTAACAAGGCTATGTGTAAATTCCTTATCTTTAACAAGTTAGTACTGTCAGTCCTGGAAATTTGTTAGGTTTAAGCATTTGTTGGATATTATGTACTGAGAAAAATAGAAAACAGTTTTATATGTGATTAGGACATAGTTTGCAAGATTTTGGCTTATTTTATTAGGAAGGAACAAAATATGGACAAGTGGTAAAGTCATTATAGCTCTGGTCCTCTGAGATTATATTTAATTATGGCTGTAGATACTAAAAATAAAACACTTCAGGTATTTGGTTCATAAAGTTGCTGAATAATAATAGGAAAGGTTTATAAATGCTGCTGCAACATAATTAAGGATTTCTCGAAGATGCACAGGACATGATGCTATTGCTGGGAACACTGGTGTATAGTGAAAAGGATATGAGCTTTTCCTTTTCCGTTTGACTCAGTAAAAAAAATAATACAGTGTTAAAAATCTATGCTTTAAAAAAGGAGCCCCCCTTCCTTAAGTTGAGTTCGACTCCTGGTACCCTAATCTGGGTAATTTTTCAGGATATAATATAGCCCTCTTTTTAACTTCTCAGTCTACCATACAGCCCTGATATTCCATGGAGAAATGCCACTCAAGTACTAAATGGGCTTGACTCTGTTCAACAATCTGCACAGACAAGGTCAACCAGGTGCCAACAGCTGCTGAACCAGAAATCTAGATTTAAAATTGGCCACAATCACTAAGATGACTATATCTTTCCTCTGTGTACTCAGGTTTGGCACACTTACGTTTTCCTCTCTGAAAGGGGAGAGGATGCTGGTTTTTCATCCGTGTGAAAAGAGAAAGAGGATTTATTTCTTTAATTAACAATTGCACTAATGATTCTTGATAAACCTTTCTATTGATTGATTGATTCTACTAGATTTGGGGTTGGTGTTAAAGAATTATGGAGGAAGTAACTCACCTATGTCGATAAAGTCTACATAGGTTTTTTTTTTAATGGAAACAAAAATCAGATCCTAGTTTCATTCATTGTTTACAAGAATATTAGTTTAATTCTGTAGTGTCCACAGAATGGTGGCTGTTTGGCATTGCCTCAAGAAGTAGGCAGATGAAAATGGGATGGGTAATATCTACCTGGAACAGTCATATTTATCCCTGTTTATCTTGACCTACTGAAATAGGAAACTACTGTGATTGGACTAAGCAGATACAAATTCAATAAAATAAATAAGGGCAGGAAAATACGCTAGAGAACTACGTGTCAATTTTAATCTCTGAGGAGCCTTTCATATTGGCCGGTTGTAGGTAAAGGGCAGCTGCCTGGCCCTACTTAATCCTGCTGATTGATAGGACTGGGGCCTGAGCACCATTGATATTCTCTCTGCATAGCATCCTACATCAGCTACAGACCTTTTAAGAAAGTAACTGTATTAGTAATACATTCCAAACAGTTAAGAATTTTGTGGCACTTCAAGATGTAATGCATTGTGGCGTAAGCTTTTCTGGTGCATTCCACTTCATCGGATGCATAAGTGGAACCTTGCAGGAACAAGGTCAGGAGAAATGAAATTCAGAAAGAGAATGACCAGAGCTTGGATGGATGAGAGTCAGATTAGATTAGATGAGATGAGATTAGATGAGATTAGATTAACAGAATTGGAAGGGACCTTGTAGGTCATCTAGTCCAACCCCTCAACCAAGCAGGAGACCCTATACCATTTCTGACAAATAACAGTTCAATCTCTTCTTGAAAGCCTCCAGTGATGAGTCTTAACATTACTGCTCTGATTAACTCAAGTAGTACGATAAGAATCATTCCTTTCTATCTACAGGATATAGAATTCAACTAATTGATGAATTCTACCTCAACTGTCAGGAAATGTCTTCTTAATTCTAGGCATGTATGAAGTCTTGCTGTTTCAATTTTTTTGAAATAATAATAATGATAATAATAATAACAACAGTTTCTCTTAATTACTAAAATGTCACTTTGCACTCACCTGGGCTGTATGAATTTTGTGAATAAAGATCAAAATGATCTTCCATCAATTTCAAAACATATTTCAAGCAGAAACAGAGCACATATATGGGTTATGTACATTGTATACATTACAGAAATTACTGTGCTGTTTTAAATACAACAATGAAGATTTTAATGCATTTATATGTTTAATATTATTTTAAAACCTGCATTAATCATATTGAAATACTCAATTATATTACTTAACCTGTGGAATAAATGAATGCATAACTAACATTGACTACCATATTTCTGAGTTAAATACAATTAAAGGAGGATAGGTTTATCATATATTAACAGAGATATGTCATTTAGGTTTAACACAATTGCTGATATATTCCTTATTCCTGACAGTAAATATTTTTATAACATGTACATGACATTCCCTTCCTTTTTTATTTGTGAAAATCAGTGCTTGGATGCACAAAAGATGGGTTTAATTGGAGGCACTTTCTTTTATGTAGTTATTTAACAGTTATTTATATAATTAAATTTAACTTTAAAGTTCTAACAATTTCACTAGCTATTGTTAACCAATAATTGTCTCCAATTTTTGTGAGCTTGTGCAATGACTATGTAAGCCTGAGAAATGGTTCTGCTTCTTTAAAAAAAACAAAAACTGATAAGTAGGGAGATGTGCCCATGCCTCTGCCCACCTTGGACCCAGTTACTGCTCACTTCTAATCACCAGCCCATGGAATTACACCTTCTGATCATCAGCGCATCTCATGCAAGATAGCCATGAGTTAGTCATGAACTAGGTCTGACCTGATAGTAGTTGGGCCCCTGGATTCTGAACTAGTTGGAGTTTCTGAGAAGTCTTCAAAGACAAACCCCCAAAACATCAGTAATCCAGTAGTGGAATGATGGTGGCACAAGTAATAGTTATGAGAACATCTTGTTCTGTGCACCAGCAGCTGTCCAGTCTATGGCCTCCATCCACTGTTCTAGCAGGATCCGAATGCAAGAGAACTCCATTGTCCTGCTTCATTGAGGAAATGCAATTCCACAAGAAGTAGAAGTAGAATTATATTGGATTCAGGGGACGTGAAAGATAAGCAGCCTGTGTTGTCCATCAAAAGCCTAACACCCATCAAGTACCAGATCAAGTTCCTTAAGGATTTTCCAGTTTAATTGCAATTGCAATAGCACTTAGACTTATATTCTGCTTCACAGTGCTTTACAGCCTTCTCTAAGCGGTTTACAGAATCAGCACATTTCCCCAACAATCTGGATCCTCATTTTACCGACCTCAGAAGGATGGAAAACTGAGTCAATCTTGAGATTTGAACTACCAAATTTCTGGCAGCTGGCAGTCAGCAGAAATAGTCATAGTGCATTCTAACCACTGTGCCACCACGGCTCTATTAATACTTCAGTATGAATTTTAAAATTGTGGGGTGAAAGTAGAGTTCAGTACATATCAATCAATATCATAGCTAGAAAGTCTATCCTCCTCTCCCGCTTTTGATTTTTAAATTTGCGTATCTCCCTTGCAATTGTCACTTGATATTTTCTCCTATTGCCCTAGGTTAATTCATTACAACTCTTTCAGCCAGGAAGAAGCAAGAATTTTTCTAATAGATTTGGGCGAGATGGGAAATCTTTTAATGAGTATTCATGATACTTTACAGTTGTTGGGGATTTTCTTTCTTTACTTTCTTCTGGGCATTATGAACATGGAGAAATTGGGAATATTTTCCTTCAGCTTTAATGTCCCTTAACTAAGAGACCCTGTAAGAGGAGAACCATGATGGGATGAAGAGTATAAAGTTCCTTGTGGTGCTTTGTGTGGGATTGACATGCTTCCGTATGTGGTTGTAGAGTCTTGTGTGATATTTATCATGTAAGTTGCCAAGTTTGAATGATGTGTGAACTTTGTTGAATTGGCGTGGAAATTGGCCATGGTCATGACCAGCTGTGCTGAATTTCAACTGGAAAAAATCAGATTGGGGAAGGCTGATTAAGATAGCACGGATAGAATGGAGACCTCATATGATCCTATACCCTTCTGCCAATGGTAAATCTTGCTGAATATTGTGTTGTGCAGCTGCATAAGTGCAGCATTACTGCCTCACCAGTTTAGAAGTAGCCTGCACGGGGATAAGGTGCAGGGCAAAAATGCTTTGAGTCACACCAATTACTGCATTATTATTGCTCTCTATTTCTTCTGTCTCTGATCTCTCCTTTTCCACCTCCTGAGCTCACCCTGACAACAGCTTGATTAGTGTATGTGTTTGTGTATAAAATACTCCTTTCTCAAAGCATTGCATTTAATGAAGTGAACTCTGATCTTGTGAAGACTTTACATAGTATAGTAGTAAAATGTTTAGACTTTAACATGCTTCTCCCTCCCCAGAGTGTTTATTGTCTCAATAACACATTGTGAATTAGGCTGTAATTCATGATCCTTTAGACATGGTTCTTAGGTTCTTAGGATTGTATGCGTCGGCAGTTGGAAATCCTTAATCCTTAAATAGGGATGCTGCCCTTTAGATGAATCAATGGCCAGCTTTTATGCCTGTGCTCAGTCAGCGATTAATTGTTGACTTCTCCCTGGTGTCTATAATATCATTTATAAATGGCACTAACATGAATATTTATTTAGTCTTGCCTTCATGATGTACAGTATATGAATGGATTTCCAAAGCAGCTTCCTTCTAACCAGCTGCCTTCCTCGGTTGCCATGGCCAATGGGTTGTGGAGGCCAATACCTTGATAGGGCATGAATGTAGAAGTAGGGGGAAAATACAGGTAGTCCTCAACTTCCAACCATAACTGAGCCCAAAATTTATGTTGCTAAGTGAGAAATTTGTTAGTGAATTTTGCCCCATTTTATAACTTTGCTTGCCCCATTTGTTAAGTGAATCACTGTAGTTGTTAAATTAGTGACCTGCTTGTTAAGTTAATCTGAACATGCTTCCCCATTGACTTCCCCATACAAGTTCATTGTACTTCTATGCAGTTCACTGTATAATTGAAACAGAGAGCTTTGGGTAGCACAACTTTCTAATTCAAGTATGTTTGTTTCAGATTGTTTGTTGGTGGCCTAGTAATTTAAATGGAAATGGCAGCAGTTTAAATAAACACTCGGATCTTTTGAATTGTCTTAGGTGAGATTTAAGAGGGGAGAAGGAATTGCACCATTACAGTTTTTTCCCTAAGGTATTTAAACATTTAAACAAATTATAACTTCTCTTTTCAAAAAAGTATGGGTAATTTTACTTCATTAAGAAAAATAGTTTTCATAAGCACTGGGGTTTTTGTTTCTATTTGTACTGATGCTTTTCTACTAAAAATCAAAACAAAAAGGTTTGCTACAGTATCCTTAGGTTGCAATTTTATGCCAAACTCTTGGCAGTGGTAAATAAACATGGTTAGGATTGTGATATATAATGCTTTTGATTCAATTGCGCCCTTTCTAAAGGATTTTGTGAAGAAGCTATGTTTGGCAAAAGTAATTTTTTTCTCTTCTTTTGAACATTGTGCTGGTGCTTTGTTTATTACTTTTGTCTAAGAAAACAAGGCATTGTTGAATTCTTTAGGCACAATGCCCTTGCTGATTATGTTAGGCTGCTCACAAAAGTCCTCTCTAAGTTTTTTTTTTAAAAAATCTTCTTTGAGGTTCTGATATGTCCACATGAACTCACCAGCACTTTCTACATTCCCAGGGACAGCCACAGGGAATCTGAATGTGAGGATGTCAAACCAGGTAGCAAATACTAGATGGAACCATTAAGATGAGGAAAAGTTAGGGAGAAATGCATGAGTGCTGCATTATGGACTATTTCAGAAGCAAGTTTTTTTGCATATGGGGGATGTGTCATGGAGAGGAGGTGTGGAGTCTGGGTCATCTTGACTGATTCATATCCTCAACTTATTGAGTATTCATAAATTGAATGTGCACAGGGGTTTCTTCATGTGCCACCGTTCACAAATGTGGCCCAGCATGAAAACTTCAGGTATCCCAAGTGTGGTTCTGATCAAACGCCACTTGTATAAAACCATCAATGTACCTGTTGCATTTTAAGTGTACTAAGATATTCCTGGTGGGTGGCTACATAGTTAAGTGCATGCAAATGCAAGAAAGAAGGGGTCAGGTCTATTCTGCAGTTTGGAAGCAGCTGAATTCCTGTCACACCACAGGAAACTTGCATTTTGTTTGTGCTCCGCGCAAATGGATTTTTCCCAAAGCGTCAAAGGAGCCACGAGCAAGGCTCTGTTGCCAGCTGTGCTCTGATGCTGAAACGTGAAAGAGTTCAGAGACACCGTGTGCCAGTGCTGAAGCGAGGGGAACATAGACAAAAGTGTCAAGGCTTGAAATTTGCATTCCCAGGCGAAGAAAGCAGCGGAGGCAAGCTTCGATAAGAGGCTTCCTGAAAAGCAAAGCGAAGGTGGTGGTTGTTATTTTGAATTTTGTTTTGTTTTGCACGTCTGAAACCTTGGCTTGGCTTCCTTAACCATTTAGCTCTCTGAGCGGCGATGGGTTAAGTCAAGTCAAGTTTGGCCATAATGCGATGGGAAACACGGACAATCGGAGCCTTCAGCGGCTCGGTCCTTTCCCCCAGGATATTTGTTCGTCTGTCTGGGGCTCATTGCCATGCAAAGGGGCTGACATCAGAGCACCTTTTGTTGCTTAAAAGCTTTCTCCCGGAGAGCGAGCGAGCGAGCCCGAACTAGGAGTCATGTGGAGTTGGGAGAGTCCATGTCGGAAAAAGGGCAGAGAACCAGAGTGACTCTACCGACCAGTTGAAAGCTTAACGCCTTCCCAATTTTAGCTGGCAGGACCTGGCTAACGCTTATTTGGTCCAGACCTCTTTTTGCCCTCGCCGGAAAGAAGGGAAGGGACCCTCCGGGTTTGTTTTTTTTGCCCCCTCCTGAAGGCTGGAGAGGGTCCACCCCCCTCCACAGAAAGAAGATGGTTCGCGCCTCGCTCGGCTCTGCCAGCCTGTTGCTTGGCCGCGGCAAGTAGGCAAAGTTTGTGCGAGATATGGAGGCGCTCTGGCGCGCCGAGGAGAGCTGAGCCCGAGTCCGGCGGCGGTTTCCCGTCCCCCCCCCAAAGGGTCCCGCGGCCTCCCGCCTTCTTCCCTTGCCTCCCCGGGGAGGGCGAGCCAGGCAAAGGACGCGGCGGCGGCATGCTGGAGAGGCTGGCCAGAAAGATAACCGGCTAGGAAGGCTGGAGCAGCAGCAGCGGCGGCGGCGGCGGCGGCGGCCGGGCGAGAGGTTGGAGGCTTGCGGGGGTTGGCCCTCGGCCGGCGCCAGGCTCCCCTCTGCGGGGCTCGCGTGTTGAGCCGCGCTGGCTGAGAGGCAGCGGGCGATGGAGGAGGAAGAGGAGCAAGCCTCGGCTGCCGAGTCCCAGGAGGGGGCCAGCGCCAGCGCCAACACCAGCACCGGCGGCGTCCCCGAAAGTTTCGCCAGGCTCTGGACGGATGTCATGGGGATCTTGGTGAGCGGCTGCTCTACGGAGACGGGAAAGGTGACTGGGGTGGTGCGCTGGGGAAGTGCGGGTAGGGGTGGGGGCTTTGGCATCCTTTTTTCGAAAGGGGACTTTTGGGAATAAAAATTGGACAAGTCCAAAGTAGTCGCCTTGCTGGCGCAAGGTGATGATGGTGGGGTGTTTCTGGATCGGGCGCACTGGAAGGGAGGAGTGTGTGTGTGTGTGTGTGTGTTTGTGTGTAGCACCGTTTGACCAGAAGCAGCACTTCTTGCTTTACACGCCGACGCTGCCATCCTTGGTCCCGCTTGGCTTGCGCAATCCGCCCAGGAGAGTGTCGGGCGGGGTAGGAAATGCTGGCGGTTTGGTTTGGTTTTGGGTTCCCGAATCCCTCCCTTTTCTTGTGCTTGCAGAGGAAGGGAGAGTTTGGGGTGGGTTTTCAGTGTAGGGTCTGAACGCGCGCACGTTCCACCTTTGCGCCAGCATTAAAAAAAAGAAAAGTGTGTGTTTGGGATTGGGGTGGGTGGATGGGATGTTCACAGAGTGATTCATCGGGTCTCCGTAAAGCTCTTGATTACGGAGTACGAGGGAAGCTCAACATGTTGCTTTCATGTTGCCGATCTCTTTCCTCCCTCCCTCCCCTGAGGTTCAATAATTCAATAGCTGCGGTGGATCTAAAATGTTTAGCTACACTATGCATGCCCTGATTTTAATTAGTTTAGGCGTTATAGCCACACCAGTTGCAAAGTAGGGGGAGAACTGACTGATGGAACACCTCACTCTTCGACTTCTAACCACTGAATGGCAAGCTAAGATCAGAGAATAAGTTGATGGCTTTTGAACACAAATGATATGTTTTTGTTCTAAAGCACAATCAGGTTTCTTTCCTTGCACAGTGCCCATTGTTTACTTTTGTGACACCCACCCCTCTGAATTATCAGCAATGTTATCAGCAAGCGATTGGAAGCTACCAACTCCCAGTTTATTTATTTCAAAATATTTTAACTCAAGGCAACCATCAGGAGTCAAGCCTGATTTGAGACCCCCTGATGTTTTGAAATAAATTGAAATAAATAAGTTTTTTGAAATAAGTTTTGAAATAAACTGTTCTTTTAAAAAAAACCTTTTCTCAACTCTTTCTTTTCTTTTTCTGAATTTCTTTAGGCAAATTGGGAGGGGGGGAGATAATCAGCAAAGTTTTAGTATATTAGAATCTGGCAGTGTGTTTTTTCTTTTAAAATACATTGTTCGATGTGTTTAAATATGCCTATGGCATGGAAGGCAGCAAGAGATGTAATAGCCTGCAGGCTTATCACTTTATGTGATGCTTATCTAGAAATATCAATTAGTTGCATAGTTATTAATAACTTTAAGAGCTAATTTCAAAAAGCAATATGTATTATTAATTGTCTTCTCTCTTTCCTTATCCTTTGATATCAGAAAAATAGCAAGTGAAAGTAGAGTTTCCTTCAATGTATTTTTGGCACATTTCAATAATGCATTGAATGGAAGGCAATGTGCAGGTGAGTGAAACTGAGTGAGACAAACTTTAAACTAGGTATATGAAGACGGTTAATGTATCAAGTAAAGTCTGATAAATTTGTAGTACAGTTGCTGCAGTGAAATTGCGACCTATAGCTGGGAATTCAGATTGAATAATCAGTGGTGTGGATGGTTCTAGGGTCACAATGAAGGAATAACTGAGTATCTAGGCTGAAATATTTTTAACTTGAGAAATGAATGGATGCAGTGGTCTTTATGACTACATATGTAAGAGCTTCCAGGCTGACAAAAAGAATGCAGCAGCAGTCCCTCTGTTGCTATCCCCCACATGATGTAACAGGTTATTTTACCTCTCTGTCTTCAGAGACACAGGCGATGACAAATAACCATGTAGGATGAATGACCCCAGGGGATAATATGGATGGACTAGCCTGCAGGTCAGGAGTGCACACTTTTTCTCAGCCAGGTGTTGTATGGCATGGCAAGGGCTATCCTTCAAAATTGATGGAACCAACATTCAATTTTGGGAGGAGGCATTAAGGGATGGAATGAGCCTTCAGCTCTACAAGGTTTAAGGCAATAATTTTGTCATCAAAAAACCCCCAAACCCCTGAAAAAGCAAACGAAAAGGATCTTGCTCATAGCCCACAAAAGCGGTGTGTGTGTGTGTGTGTGCTTGTGTGTCACATGTACCCCTGCAGTCATGACATCTAGACATGTAGTCTAGAAACCAAGATTTTCCTTGTCTAATGTAAACAAGTCAATTGTTGATGGTAGACTATTGGCATTATTTGAACAAATCAGTGTTTCAGACATCAAAAACAACCATTTATTTCATAGGCAGACTGGTTCTTGGAAAAACAAAGATAGTTTTCAATAGACTTGTATATATTTAATTATGTTTGAAAACCTTCAGAAATGGCCAAAACTAGGATATTGTTGGTATTAAATTGCTGTGCTCTTATTGATAGTATCATTTTCTACTTCAGGATGTTTGTGACTGTGGAAATTTATATGTAGTCTTTATTTCTGAAAATATAACATCTGAGAATAAAATGTTGGTGTTTTTTTTCCCAATGGCAATTTGGCCTGTTCAGATTCCTTGCAAGACAGAAGCCAAAGTAAACTGCACATATACACTGGAGTTATGGAATAAGAATCTTAATTGTATAGCTTGTGGTGTTAGATAATCAGATTCTTGAAGCCATACATTAAAAAAAAAAATCTTATCTCTACAGGAAGTCACTACCAATAAACAAAAATGGGTTGGGGATTTCAGAAATCAGAATTGCAGGAAAAAATGGTTATACTATTGTTTTTTTAGGAAATGATATCATGCTCTCACTCCAATCTGAATAATGTGTTCCTGCCTTGAAATATTTATTATCAGAATAGCTCACTGGCCATATGCTTTATTTACTGGTTTCCTTGGGATTTCATAAGAGTAAATTTATCTCGTGACATGTTTCACAAGCTTTTTTATTTAAATAAAATCCTACTAAACTGGATTGTTAGTGGGTCAGATTCTGTCATAACTGGCTTTTCTTCTTTCTAATAATTATTTTTATTGTGTAATAATGATAATTGGTCGATTATTCCATTGTGCTGATGAAAGGAGAACTCACACCATAGTTATGATGTGCACTTATCATAGTTGATTGGAAAAATGGCTCTAATGCCACTCCTACAACAACTAACAAATACTTCAGGAAATAATTGTATTTGCTGAACTGGAAATGACTATCCTGCCATGTTACTTGTTCTTTCTAATTAACCTTAGGAAACACTATTCACTGCACTACAATCTTAGCATATAAGAGCGGCTTTCCTAGTTCTTAATTAGGGCAACAGTATTCATTGGGTTCAAAAAAAACCTTTCTCCATAGTGTTACACTAATTACAGTTTGGAGTTGTGTGTGTATATGTCCACATGTATACAATATAAAGTAGATAAGTACTTTGTTTTATAATACTGTAACTGTTTAGCACTGATGAAGAAAATGTTATTTTGTCCACAATCTCAGAAATGTATATAGAAAAAATATATATACTGGTTTAATTAAAAATATTAAATTTTTAGTTTTTAAAAAGTAATTATTATGTAATCTAACAGAATTCAATAAAATATGGATGTTCATATACTATTTTGTCACTTTTGGTTATTTGAAAGAAGTCTAGTAATTTCAGGAGGGAACAATATATTTATTTTTCCTTTTTTATTGTTTTCCTGGAAAAAAAAACTCTTTTCATTAAACACTGGAACAGGATCAAACCATATAGAAGTATTAGACCAAAAAAATCCCTTTAGCTGTTAAATATTTACAAATTTGCCCAACCATTATAAAAAGATATTTAAAATAAAATATTTATATTTGAGCATCTGGAAATACATAATTTTTTAAAAATCTGCAAATTTTATATTTTTCCAAATTTTATTTTAAAATTTTAAATTTTGTTTTGCAGAATGAGGTGTTTGGATATATTATTTTATGTTGTGAATATATTAACCAACGAAAAGTACATTTAAATATATGTTGAGGATTGCTAACAATATTTCACCGCAGTTCATCAGTGTAAAGATGAATTACATACATCAGTTTACCGTTTCATTCAAAAGTTTAGCCTTGCTAGTCAAACCTCCTTTTCAATTAACAGAACCTTTCAGTAGTAGAAAGTTAAACCTGCCGGTATATCTAAGAGATACTGTAGATTCTATTCAGACCATCACAATAAAACAAATATCGCAATAGAACTAGTTACATGAATTTTTCGGTTTGCTAATAAATACCAAATTTCTGTTTATACTTATACTGTAGTCTTTGAAATATGAAAAAGCATTATGTCTAAAAAAAACAATGTATGTACCTCAGTTAAAATACTTTATTGCAAAAAATGCTGTTCATCTTCTGAGCATGCAGCAAGTGCTGGTGGAAGGTCTTGTAAAAAAAAAAATGCAATAACTTTGAAGTGCAATAAAACACAGAATGCCTGTACATCTTTCTTCACATATTGTATGAATATGTATTTAGTATTTAAGTGCACTTGTTTACAGAATCAGAATAAAAATCAAGTGAGTACAGCAGGTGCAAACATTTGAATGCTCAGTCAACACTTTGTAATACTTCCTTTGGCAGAAATAACAGCTCCAACTGGTTCTAGAGTTGGCCAAGACTTTATTTTGTTTTTGGAATTTTCACTGTCTTCCTCGCAAAAACCTCTTTCACTTCTGTAGGTTGGAGTTCTCTCCACCAATTTTCAATAAAAAGCATGTCCAAGGTGTCAGGGTTCCAAGTAATAGATTGATTGCAAGCAAAACTCCGAGGAAGGTAGATTCCTCAAGGAATAGCTTTATTGGAAATATCATACTGGCACATATCTGGTGAAAACTGACTCTGAAGGGTCCCTTGGTTTTCACCCAATTAAAAGTGAAAGTTCCCCCCCCCCAATCCCAACAATCAGTCACATGGCCCAATCAAGGCAGCACCCGCTGATCTGGTGATATCACTCCTTCCTCCGGCCAGGTGTGAGAACATCCTTGGTTCCCAAGAGAAAGTATTTTATTTTGACTTCACAACTCCAGTTATCTCTAATTCCCCTTCCCTATCCCTCAGCCCCAGTGTGTGGCAATACTGAAGCTCCAAGATGGCTTCAGCCAGGCCAGCTTCAGGGTTGACATGAGGGATGTGAAGGCCGTTCCAAAATATTTCTTTTCTGTGGTTCTTCATAGTTGATTTCAAAGTACACTTCTAATCATTGTCTTGTTGAAAAATAACAACCTCTTTTCAGCATCAGTTTCTTTCCTGATGATATTAGCTGGTAGGAGATGTTTAATTGAATCCATTCATCCTTCCCCCTATACAATATTTCCTGGGTTACTGACTGCTATATAGTTCCAAAACCTATTAGAGGAAGCCCTAGGCTTTCATGGTTGGCAAGGTGTCCTTATCTCCAAATATATCAAATGCAATTGTGACTAAACATTTCAGTTTTCGTTTCACCATTCCAACCTTTTGGTTCCACAAATTTAAGTTCCATAGGCTTCCTTTTGCACATTTTAGATTATTATTTTTGTGACAAAGTTGGAAACTATGGTTGAATAAACAATGGTGTCAACCTATAGACAACTAATCCAGTATCACCTAAAATTCTCAGCAGGTTGTTTATAGTGAACTGTGGGTTCTCCTCTATAGATATATAGATAGATATTTTTGTTGTATAGATATGGAAAACTAGGGAGATTTTTTTCCCCATGCAGGTAGTCCTTGATTTATGACCACAATTGAGTCCAAAATTTATGTGGCTAAGCAAGACAAATTGTTAAGTGAGTTTTGCCCCATTTCCCAACCTTTCTTGCCAAAGTTGTTAAGTGAATCACTGCAGCTGTTAAGTAAGTAATACGGTTGTGAAGTGAATCTGGCTTTCCCATTGACTTTGCTTGCCAGAAAATCACAAAAGGAGATCCTGGGTCACTGCAACTGTCATAAGTATGACTCAGTTGCTAAGTGTCTGAATTTTGATCACGTGCCCATGGGGAACCATTGCAAATGTGAAAAATGGTCATAAGTCACTTTTTTTAGCATTACAACTTTGAAGGTCACTAAACGACCTGTTGTAAGTCGAAGACTGACTCTATTCTTCTACATATTGACTTGATTTCAACAGTTTCAGGTTATGTCTGTTTCTTAATCTTTCCCAAAGTTGAAAGTACTAGTTGGAAATCTAGCTGGAAGTATTTAGATATTTATAGTTGTCATTTTAAATAACCTTCCCTGGCTTTGCAAAAGTACATTATCTTTATTTTCTAATGTTCAGACAGCTGCTTAGAGGAGCCAGTGGCTATTGAAAGTATTGTTGAATAGAGGTTAGAGGAGACAAATTCAACTGTGGAACTGTCTCCTAATTAATTAACCTAATGAGACAGTTGTCTTTTTTATGCACTATTAACAACTTTGCAGTTAAAAAAAAGGTAACACTGAACCCATTGAAATTAATATTTTTATTTTGAAATAGTGAAACACCGCACTAAAGAGCACATTCAACTTTGTAGAAAGATTTTGTTAACTACTGTTCATTTTGACAATTGACCAACGTTGCCTACATTTTTGCTAGCAACTACCGGTATACACATTATAGGAATTGTAAGTTAGTCAGCATTTAGTTAATTGGAACAGCATAGAAAACGAAATAATTAAGTACGTGCACACTTTTGGTATATATATAAGCCTGAAATACATAATTGATATAAATAAAATGGCATGTATATCTTCATAATTTTTAAGAATAAGATTGACTTTTTTGTCTGAAAAGACCAACAATGCTTTTTTTTTGTCAGAATCAACTTCTTTAATGTCAGATCCTGGAAAATATTTGAATGGGGAAGTTTTATTTTTTTGAAGAAAAATCAATAGCATGACTGTATTCTCAGAAGAATTAACATTTGTATGAATTAAGCTACCATTGGAGTAAAAGTAAAGTCACAAAACTTGCAAACCATAACTTTGCTGTACTTGAACAATAAGTAAACAATAAGTAGGACACCAGGGAAAGTAATTTGGTTGGAAAGAAAGTTTTATGTTTGTGAACATTAAAACTGCCAAGGCCAGAAACAAAGAACAAAAGACCAGATAAGAGTATTCTCAAAATATGATGCAGGTGTCCATCTTATCCAAGGCTGATAATGTCTAGCAAAGACGTTGGTGACCACATAAAAGTGAGAGTAAGAAATGGAGAGTCCAAACTTTGGGGCTGTTACATTAGAGTAGGCTGGATTGCAAGATTCTTCAGTTACTGATATTTGACATTATTTGGTCTACTTGTATCTATAATAAAAACAAATTGTCTATCTGAGCCTTGACTTATCTGCTGCTAGCTCCTGAGTGCTGGTTGAGTTTCTAGATTGGGGTTTATTGAATTAGATTTTAAGTGCAAAATCATATTTTTGAAATTGGCCAGTGCTATCTCTTTAAATTTGAGGATCCTAATTCTGAAATATTTATCACTAAACTTAATGGCTGCTTATAAAACTGACCATACTTAATCTTTGTTAGCTACTTCCTCCTGGCTTTTCCAAAAAGTGTGTTTTTTAATGGGGAAAATTTTGGCATCCAAAGGGGTGTGCTTGGCATTCTTAAACATACGTGGCAAGATTTTGAGTTCCATTTTTCTTTTAAGCTCCTTTTTATTCCTAAGAAGTTATTTCTGGAGTTCAGGGATGAGGGTTCTGGATAGGTCATCTGTTTTTCCTTCACTTTAGAGCAGGGGTGTCAAACTCAATTTCATTGAGGGCTGCATCAGGTTTGTGTTTGACCTTGGGGGGCTGGGGTGGACGTGGCCAGGGTGGGCGTGGCCAGTTCGATGTCACTTGTGTCGGGGGCACCTGTGGTGGCCAAGTGCAGGACTTCCCTCAGACCCTCCCTGACTCTCATTATAACCAATCATGCTTCCTTCCTTCTTTCTTCTTTTTCCTTCTCTCTTCCTTCTCCTTTCTTCTTCTTTCCCCTCTTTCCTTGTTTTTCCTTCCTTGTTCTCTTCCCATCTTTCTTTTTCTTTGTCTTTCCTCTTTCCCTTTTTCCTTTCCTGTCCGTTCTTGCATGTTCAAATGCAAAAGGGGAAACATTTTTCCATTTGTTTTGTTTTTAGTTTGTTTTGCTACCCCTCTGCCAGTGAAAACAAAGCTCAGGGGACCATGCATGATCTTCCCAAACTCCATTTTCACTGCAGAGGGCTGCAGGAGGCCATTGCGGCCAAAAATGGCCCTCCTGAGCTCCGTTTTCGCTGGCAGAGGCATAGCGGTCCGGTCCTTTCCTGTTTCCAGGGCAGCCCCATGGGCCATATCTAAGCACTCCGTGGGCTGGATCTGGCCCATGGGCCTTGACTTTGACATCCCTGCTTTAGAGCTTACAGCATTTTCACTTTTGTTTCTTGGTACTGTGTACAGATTGCATCATCCAGCTTTACATTTAGATACTTGACTGATCATCTGCAGTGAACCAAACAAGGCTTACAGGTACAGAACAAAATGAGATAACTTTTGTACACAGAAGTTTCCTTTAGACTCATGTTGAATAATAAAAATGCCTTTATCAAATGCCTCTCTTGTCACTTAGGCTTAACAATCTCAATCTTTGATAACAGCCTGTTTTATGTTTTCCAATTGCCCCCTCCCACCAAAAGCTTGCTATGGAATAGGCTATTTACTTAGCTGTGGTTTCTAACAAAGAACAAAATAGTTGTTGTTTCAATTGGTTCTAGTTTGGCTGTTAAAAAGAATCACTGTATGGATAACATAGTTTTATGTATGGCTTAAAATATTTTTCACATATAAATGTTAGAAAAATAATCTAGTTGCTATAAATTTTATGGAAAAAATAACATTCCAGATATTAAATATCAACATTAAATATAAAGGTTTCTTATTTGATAATTTTACAGAATGGTAAAAATTCTGTCAGGCAAGGCCAAAAAATTAGCTTCTGTGTGCAGCAGTGCCAACAGAAAGCAAACACACTTGCAAAGGCATGCAACTACTCTGCTTCTACTTGTGTACGCTGCTCTAACATTATCCAGCAACACTGTTGAAACCTTACTAATTTCTTTCTCTTGTTTCTATGTTGATGATCTTACCTATGTAGAAACCTGCTGCCAGAATAATTAAGCTGCATTGCTACCCACTGTTATCACATCCAGCTATTTTCAAGTTTCTTTTGTACTGAACAGCTTAAAACCAGAAAGTGCCACTTGAAATTAAGTTGATATCTGGTAGCAACAAATGTCTCCTAAAAAGCCAGAATTACATAAAGTCTCTCTCTGCTAAGCTCTCTCCACTATATCTTCTTTCAGCTCAACACATCAAGTAATTCTTGCATACTATACTATCCATGGACATACAGTGCATTCAGACCCCCTTCACTTTGTCAATTTTGTTATGCTGCAGCCCGATTCTACCGTTGTTGAAATTCATTTTTTTACCAATAATCTTCACTCAGTACCCCATAATGACAAAGTTTTTAGAAACGTCTGTACATTTATTATAAAGAAAAAACTAAGATATCACATTGGCATAAATATTCAGAGCCTTCGCAACAACACTTGGAATTGACCTCAGATAGGTTTCCACATCTTGATTGGAGTCCACCTGTGGTAAATTAAATTGATTGGACATGATTTGGAAAGGCACATACCTCTCTATAAAAGAGCTCACAGCTGACAATGCATACTGTACCAGAGAAAAAGCCATGATGTCAAAGGAACTGACTGCAGAGCTCAGAAACAGGATTATTGCAAGGCCCAGATCTGGGGAAGGCTACAATAAAATTGCTGCTGCACTGAACTGAGCAATCAGGAGAGAGGGGCCTTAGTAAGACAGGTGACCCAGAACCCAATGGTCACTCTGATTGAGCTCCAGAGATCCTGTGTGGAGATTGGACAGAGTACCAAAAGGACAATTATCACTGCAGCCCTCCACTAATCTGGGCTTTATGGCAGAGTGGCTAGACAGAAGCCTCTCCTCAGTGCAAAACACATGAAAGCACCTGAAGGACTCTCAGACTGTGAGGAACAAGATCTGGTCTGATCTGATGAAACCAAGATTGAAGTGTTTGGCCTCAATTCTAAATGTTATGTCTGAAGGAAACGTCACCTGCCCAATATAATTTCAATAGTGAAGCATGGTGGTGGCAGCATCATGCTGTGGAGCTGTTTTTCAGCAGCAGGGAGTGGGAGACTGGTCAGGGTTGAGAGAAAGCTGAATGGAGGAAAGTACAGGGATATCCTCAATGAAAACCTATTCCACAGCACTCAGGACCTCCGACTGGACCAAAGGTACATTTTCCAGCACAAAAACAATCCTAAGCACACAACCAAGACAAAACAGGAGTGGCTTAGGGACAACTCTGTGAATGTCCTAGAGTGGCCCAGCGAGAGCCCTGACTTGAACCCTATTGAATATTTCTGGGGGAACCTGAAAATGGCTGTCCACCGACAGTGGCCATCCAATCTATTTGAGCTTGAGAGGATTTGCAAGAAAAATGCCAGAAAATGCCCCAAGCCAGATATGCAAAGCTTGTCACGTCAGACCCAAAAAGACTTTAATTGCTGCCAAAGGTGCTTCAACAAAGTACTGAATGAAGGGTCTGAATACTTATGCCAATGTGATATTTCAAGTTTTTCTTTTTAATAAATTTACAGACATTTCTAAAATTCTGTTTTCACCTTGTCATTATGGGGTATTGAGTGTAGATTAATGAAGGGGAAAATGAATTTCAACAACTGTAGAATCAGGCTGCAGCATAACGAAGTTGACAAAAGTGAAGGGAGTCTGAATACTTTCTGAATCCACTGTGTCTTTTATCAGTAATGGTGTTTCATATTCAGTAGTATATATCTCTGAATATTAGGAGCCTGATAATGTCTTTATGCCATTTATAGGGTTCTCTGGAAGTTACTTGGTGCTTGTGGCAATTGTATATTACTATACAGTAAAGAGCAAAACATGACAGGAAGAATATATAATCATTACAGTTTTTTTAGACTAGTTGTCTTATGGAGAGCCATTTGAGATTGCCTGTATAAAAAGGAATACTGGCTATTTACGTATTTATCGGCGTATAACACGCACTGGCGTATAACACGCATCTTCATTTTAAGGGGGAAATTTCAGGAAAAAAATTTAAAAAATTCTGCCTGCCTGCCTTAGTTTCTGGTTGTTTGGGAGCAGCTTCGGCTGAGAATAATAACTATTCGCCTCTTTTACTCAGCCGAAGCTGTTCCGATTCAACCATTAACGAAGGCAGGCAGGCAGGCAGAACGAGCACTGCGGGCGGGCGGGCGGGCGGACGGGGTGGGGGGTGGGGGAGAGGCGACAGGAAAGCCCCCGCTTCTTTGAAGCAGTTTCTTCCTGTGCTGGTGGAGGAGCGAGAGAGCAACTGAGAGAGCTGACCCAGAGAGAAGGACAGGCTTCGGTTGCTTCCTCCCTCCCCTTCTTTCATTTGTGTCCTTGATCCCCGATCCCAGCAGCATTCACCGAAGGCTTAACATTATATCGGCGTATAACACGCATACATCATTTGCCCCTATTTTCAGGGGGAAAAAAGTGCGTGTTATACGCCGATAAATACGGTAAGTCTCCTTCGTTATCCCATCTTTCCTCACCTCTGCCTAATGCCTGTTAATTCTGCTTAAATTGATTTATTTCTAAATATTTTCCAAATGAGCTGTGCAGTGGCCTAGTGGTAAAGATGCTCACCTCCCATTCAGAAGGTTCAGAGTTCAATCCTAGGCAGTGACAAATGTTTTATCAAGGTGCAGAGAAAATATCTGCTGTGAACACCATGTAGGCATCAGGAAAGGCATTCAGCCAGTAAATGCTCAGCTCCTTCAAGTCACTCAAATCCCACCTTGAAGCAAGGGGTTACCGTTACAGGATCATAAAAAGAAAAAAAATATTTTTTCCCAAGATCAGAACCTGTTATCTTTCCTAGCTCTATTATTGTGCTTGAGTTCCTTTTCTTATTAATTTATATAGGAGCAGAAAGTTAAAAACATTAAAGATATGAAGCAAAACGTTTGTACTTTTCCAGTTTAATCTAGAAAAAAACCATTCTGAGAAATGTTGGGGGAAAGAAAGCAAAATCAATGTAACACAATTGAGCACCAATAATATTTTTAATTCTATTGTGTGCCGCATAGATTACTAAGCCCAATAAGGATTGGATTTCTTACCATATGTAAATTTATTACTGTAAGGGCATGAAATGTATCATAAATTTATTCATGACTATATAACATTTAGGAAGATTTAATTATACACATATCTTAATTTAAATTAAAAATGCAAATATACTCAGAATTAATCATAGGCACCTTAGATTAGTGTTTGTGAATCTCATTTCTGGGATTTGAAGTCCACAGATCTTAAAATTGCTGAGGTTGAAAAAGACTAAAGATTAATCCGCTTACAGACTGAAGTGCTTGAGAGTTTTTTTTTCCTTGTAAATAAAACAAGGAAAAATGTTTATTCACACCAGTGAACTAATTTTAGGCTTTGGGCTAAAATATAAATTTCAGAATTTATTTATTTTTTCCTTAGAGAAATGAGTTTTGGGGGGGGGGGACCCATTCCCTGTAGTAAAACTGAAGTATCTGGATTCAGATCTTCAAACTTTAAAGTATTTAATACGGTTTTCAGGAAAGAAGAGTGGATAGGCAAGGCTGCTTATGAAAAAGAGCACGCCTAACTGAAAAATAAAGAATGTTTCTTTCTGTTGAAGAGATAGGGATTTAGTATAGCAGTGGGGTAAAGAAGCAGAAAGAGGACACAGCTGATAGATTCATTGATGCTAATGAAAGGATACTAAGAATTGCACATAGAGTATATATACATATAGGGAAAGGGAGAAACGTGTGAAAAATTGTGTGCATACAGCAGAAGGTGGGAAAGTATTGACTATACAATTATTAATTAAATTGTGGCAGATATTACTAAAGTTTGTGTAGAATAAAAATGTCTTTAGTGATGTAATGTATTTTATAAATGTCCTAATAAACCTAATGTTCCACTGGACAAATATATCAATGCATTCTTGCACACATCAGAATAAGCTCTATAGCAGGGGTGTCAAACTCACAGCGTCACATTGTTGTCATGTGACATATCATAATTTTTTCCCCTTCACTAAACTGCAGGTGGGTGTGGCCAGTGTGTGACGCATCTGGCCTGCGGGCTACAATTTGACACCTCTGCTCTACCGTAATGTGTTACTGCTATGCTTTCTGATAAAGGAATTGGAAACTCAAGATTTCTTGAGATTCTCATTGGACACAGTGTTCAATGGGAAGGGAGGTCAGGAAATATAAAGTTGGTAAAAGTGGGCAAATATAACATGTGAATATCAGAGAAAATTGTGGGAAGAAGCATGGACATGGGCATAATGATGCTACCTATACTATATAAAAGAGTAGTTAGAAAATATTTGGTTCTTGTAACTGTTGAAAGTGCTTTATATATCTTAATAAAGAGAAAGAGTCGCTATAGATCCTAAAATGGATTGAGCAGTTTTTGTCCTTCCGAAGGCTCATTATTCCTAAATAGGGTGAAATTCTATGAAATTTTTGAGGATGGGATCAAAAAGAAGAAACACAAAAAAGGAAAGGCAGTTTTGGATCTGTCAAGCCAATACAGAAGGCATAGAGGTATGCCAGAAGTCTGATGAAACAAACACCAAAGCTTTACTTGTCAGAGAATAAACAGATATCAAAGATCCAGGCCAGTATCTAATCTTTATGACTGAGAGAGATGGCAAATGTGTCACTAAGTTCTTTAAACCCTGTTCTTAAATCTAGATAGGAATAGTTCTAGTAGCAAAAAAAAGAAAAGAAGGGGGTGCACATAAGTTGGGTACACATGTATGTTAGCTTGATTGGCTAAGATATGCTCAGTAAGCACTCGCTTTGAGGCTACAGGTCAGAAAGCAGAAAAATGCTTGCTTGGATCAGGCTATCAGGACCGGGAAATGTTTACAAAAGAATGCAAAACAGTAAGACTTGAAACAGATAAAGTGACACTGCTTGACTTTGTGACAAAGCTTGGCTGAAATTGTTTCTTGTTGCCTTTTAAGTGAATTAAAAAGTACGGAAAACTGGACAACTGTGTTGTTTCAATCAAATCTCATGCACATACCTATGCATGTACTTCATCACAAACAGTCACTGTTGGGAAGAAGTGGAAGATCTGAGGAGGGTTACTGGAGGTCAAAATGTTTTTGAGATTCATGTACCTTAATTTAATTGTTTGTCTGAATGCTCTAAAAACAGCTGGATGTAAGATTTTAATAAGCCTGAATGACAGAAGTGCCTGATGAAAGGAAAGAATGGTCTTTTAAAAATACATTTCAGACCCTACCAAGAAAGAAAAAAATTACAAATGTCAAAAATATATTAAAACTTATTTTACTTTGAACAAACTGGCTTTTAAAAGCTTGTACTTTAAAGCTAAATATTTTTAGTACAGTCGGGAGCATGAACTATATTTCCAGAATATAATGTTTGGTCCAGATGTGAGTTTATATCTATTTTGGTTTAATTTCTTCGATTTGGAGTAGCTACTTTTCTTTTGTTCTGATAGTATTGTTGTGTAAAGTTGGATATTTGTGGCACACTTTCATACTTTCATCACACTTTCTATTTTCATTGAAGGTATACAGGTGCTTTATAGATATCTCAAAACAAATGTTAAGAGTGGGTACCATTAGAAAACAGAGCACTTGAATTTTGCTTAACTACAAACCTTGAAAGATTATGCAGAAAAATTCTAGAAGTCCTATTTATATGAATGGGCTCGTAGTCCAGATTGCAAGGTCTTGAATATAGTTCAAAATTCTGGGTCTGAAATATTATCCTCTTGACCTAAATGTAATCGTCCATGTCTGCATTCCAAAAATGAGCTCATATTTGAGATCCTTGCATTTGTGATAATCTCTTCCACAGGTTGAAGAATTAGTTCCATAAATAAACAATACAGATGTAATTGTAATAAACATAATAAAAGAATCCACAGTAGGTCCCTCAGCTGTGCTACAAGTTTCTTTTTTGCCTGCCTTTGCAGTTTGAATGACAGATGTACATACCAGGGTACTAGATTACTGATTCAGCTGTCAGCCTGACCCATCTATTCAAGTTCAAAACAGGCTTCCTGCTTTTACATTGACAATAAAATATTTAACCATCTACAGCCATCTTTCAGCCTATATTGAACTAGGATGGGGGTCTTCAAACTTGCCAGCTTTAAGACTTTTGGACTTCAACTCCCAAAATTCCTCCTCCAGTCATGTTAGCTCAGGAATGGGGGGGGGGGGGGGGGGGGGGGGGGGGGGGGGGGGGGGGGGGGGGGGGGGGGGGGGGGGGGGGGGGGGGGGGGGGGGGGGGGGGGGGGGGGGGGGGGGGGGGGGGGGGGGGGGGGGGGGGGGGGGGGGGGGGGGGGGGGGGGGGGGGGGGGGGGGGGGGGGGGGGGGGGGGGGGGGGGGGGGGGGGGGGGGGGGGGGGGGGGGGGGGGGGGGGGGGGGGGGGGGGGGGGGGGGGGGGGGGGGGGGGGGGGGGGGGGGTCTGGAAGTTGAAATCCACAAGTCTTAAACTTGCCAAGTTTGAAGACCCTTGAATTAGGATCATTTTGAAATTGTACAGAATTGTTTTAGAGGGGATTGAGAGAAGAATATTAGCTATCACTTACCAGAATCAGCTAATTTTTAAGAATAAAAGTAATTTGCGTTCAATGCAATGAAATACTTCCAAATCAGTATTTTTCTTTTAATTTATTTAAAAAATAATACTTCTGTATTATCCTTGAATGTTCTTTTTTTCAGGCTGGATTATATATAAGAAACAGAATGCAATCAACATATTAATAGCACTAACAACAAACAGCATTACAATAACTCCTTTTTAAAGGCTGGTGAATATTCTTTAGCAAGGTACTAAAAGTAAAAACAATTTCCCAATTGCTACCTACCTTGCCACAGTGAAAAGAATGAACAGAAGATGCCACCAGTTTCTGACCAACCTGTGATTTCATTTTAAACCTAAATACAAGCCACTATAACTACATATATATATTCTTTGTAACTGATTGCACTAAGAAGTAGTGTAGTTTATTTTATTTCAGCCTAGTATTATGTCTGAACATAACCATTGTGTCTTTTAAACCATGATTTATGGCTTCATATTATTCTGAATCAAGCCATAGGTGTTTGCTCAACAACTCATACTTAAATCATGGATGAGTTTGATGCCTGATTTAAGAACAATGGACATTTATGTATATTTTATAAACGGTCTCTGAATCAAATGAAGGTCTTTATAGCTGCACAGTGTGAAGTTGATCTATTTGATCTAAAGGTCTGATTTATCTTTTTATGATGTTTCATTTAAAAAAAAAACCTCTTTAAAATTGAAGGTGGGTATGTGCTTGCAATGCAGCCCAAAATATATGCATGCATATCTATTTACAGCTACCCATTTACCACATTCACATCCCATTTGAAGACCTGCAGTGGTCTCGCTGCTTCCTCTTTCCACCCCATGCCTAGTGCCAGGCGCTGCTGGTTTTCTGCTGGCATTGGCTGGGGGAATTTAGCTTTCTACTATGGTCACAGACCAGAATAAAAAATTAAAATGCTAAAATAAAACAAAGCAGAACAGAACAACACATAATAGCGCATTGCAGTTAATGGTGAGATCGTTGGTGGGTGTCCACAGCCTGCCTAATTTTACAGACAGTAGCTGTTACCAACAGAACAACCAAGTTGGAAGGCACCTTGGAGGTCTTCTAGTTCTTTGCTGTATTTAGCCACGCTCAAAGAAACCATATCGTACTGATATAATAGTAATAGCCATACATAAAAGAAACCAGAATTTCCCAGGTATTTTATAACGTAAGAAATTATAAAATGAGTCTGGGAAATCTTATAGAGCGGCGGTGGCTAACCTTTTTCGGCTCCCGTGCCGATAATTATGTATGAGCTCACTTACGCACGCTCATGTGCCAGCACCCAGAAAGCAATGCGTGCTGGGGCCCCCACGCCCCCTGCGCATGAATGCATGGCTCCCTGCACATGCCACGCATCTGCACATGCGTGTGCAATTCTCCCTTGGGCGCCGTGCGTCTGCGCGTGCGACTCCCTCACATACAGCGCGTCTGCACATGTCCCCCTTGCACGCCATGCATCTTTGTGCGTGCACGTGCAACTCCCTTGTGTGCAGCGTGTCTGCACATGTGCATGCTTTCCCCCCTCGCTGCAGCACATCCCTGCGCATGCGCACGTGTCTCCCACGCACCCCCCTCCATCCCCTGTGCACGCACACCAGATACCCGACAATCAGCTATCAGGCGGCAGCACGCATGCACAGTGGGGCTCTTTCGGGCAACCTCTCGTGTGCCAGGGGAAATGGCTCTGCATGCCACTTCCGGCACGCGTGACATAGGTTCACCAATACGGTTATAGAGGGTTCAATGTGTTTTCAGTGGCCCCTTGTGGACATGCTATGGGAAACTCAGTTCCTGATAGGCTTGGGAGAGAGAGGGCTTATTTACCAACAAACAAACTCAAGATTATTGAATTCCCCTTGCTATTTCCAGTAATATATTTATGGTTCGTTGCAGATATGTCCTTAGCAAAGCTTTCAAATAGAGCTGCTCTGAAGGTTGATGTTAAGCCGAGGGTGACCAATGGCATCCAACAGCCTTTTCAAACCTGTACTTGCTACATGTATTGAATACTACCATTGGCTGCAGATCAGTGGTGGGATTCTATCAGTTTCCCTACCAGTTCAGTGATTGGGCACATGCGCAGCTAATGCCCACCTGCGCGCATCTTTCCAAACACCAGCTGAGGCTCTGCCGCGCCAATCAGCTGAGGGAATAAAAAACAGAAAAGCACAGGGGCTGGTGGGAAAGCCGATCCTGTGCTTTTCTCTTTTTTCTCCTCGGCTGATCATCAGAGCTTTTTTTTTTACTACCAGTTCGGCCGAACCAGTAGCATTTCACCACTGCTGCAGATGATGACAGTCACGCACATCTAGAGGTTTCTGAAAGTGGGAAGGCTGGAATAGAACTTCAATAGTAAGATTGGGGTAAAGAATGCCATGTTGCTGGTTTGGGTGATCAGGGAAGATACAGAGCTCTATCATCTGAGGGCTCATAGATGTATTTGTATGCTTGCCTATCGCAGCAATCCATTTAAAACTTTAAGTGAGCATATTTTTTTAGAACCAGCCATTATAACGTGGCTTTCTGTTGGCAAGTAGAGTGAGATGTTAAATCCTATTTATTTGAGAAAGTGGGCTGTTTTGCTTCATCAAGGAGTACTTTGGCACCGACGAGGCAATATGGACATTAACATAGCACAACCAATAGTTCAAAGGCTTGTAAAACTGGCAAGAGATAAACAGTTAACAGGCTGGCACCCGTAACTGATAAAAAAACATGAAGCTCTGTGTAGTCCCCAGTACTTAGAAGATATACATCTATATAATATCTAAATGGCTATGCACAGTTTAAAGCCCACAGGAGTGTGATTGGACTTGGTTTAATTAAATGAACTTGAACATACTGGTAACTGTATTACAGTTTGGAATAAAATAGTTATTGTGTGCCTGGCTGAGGCAGTGAAGAGCTAATTCTCAGTACTATGGCACTTACATGTGGGGAGTTTCTTGATTCAAGTTAGTTTGTCTGGCTATGAACTGAAAGAATGAATGAATGAAAAAAGAAAGAAAGAAAACCGGATTACAAATGTATAGAAACTGTACAGTGTTCTCAAAATAAGGCATAATGCAAGATAGTATAATTCAAAGATTGGTACTAACATAAGGCCTGGGCAGAAATATGCAGTATTGCTTTTCTCCATTTGTGCAGCTTCACCTCCTCAATTCACCCACCATCCACCAAAACAGTAAAATATTTGTTTGCCTGGAAGCCTTGCCTTTCATTTTGGGATTATACTGTATGCATAACCACCTGCACACCCATACACTATAGGCGTGTAATTCATGATGTGGCATTTCTGCAAAGGCTTAGTTTTTCATGTAGTGTGATGCCAGATTATGAAAATTAAGTGTGCATTTGACTGCCATAAGAGGAATTATGCCAATGTGTGCTCACAAGGCTATATATATTTATGAATTGAACATTTGTGGTTAAATGAACATCTGTTAACTTTTTACTTTTCTCCTGGAGACCTATATTCACTTCACTTGTGGAAAAAGTACTATCAAGTAACAATTTTAAATACAAGTGAAAGATCAAAAGAAAAATTAAGTAAGGTTGGGCCAACAGTAAGCTCAAAATAAAGTAAAACTTGCCCAAATATGTTACTAAAGGAATGAAATTAAGCTTGGGTAGGGATTAGGCACAGAGTTTTTAATTCTCAGAATCCTTTGAAGCAACATCCTCCACTATGCAATAATAATAAGTGGTGGAGTGTCTATGCTTCCTCAGGATACAGCCAATCTTTCTATTCAGTAAAACTTCCAGGTGACTTTGATAAAAAATAGATAGTTCAGACCTCACTTCCAAATAAAATACATTGTTTCTCAAGAGTCCATGTGATTGATACAATTAGAATTAATTTAGGGTGAATTTTCATCAGTTTGATATGTGTAATTGAAAGAAAGTTTTAATCTAAAGTTTGAAAATGTATTTTTCCTTTATATACAGTATAATGTTTAAGTAATTCCTAAAAGTTGTAAAATATTATTGAAAGTGTGTTTGAAAAGACAAAGTTAAAGAAAAAGATATATTAGCCGAAAGAAAAATCTTGAGCTTTGAAAAGGAAGTATTCAAGAAGGAAAAAAAAATTATTCTATGAGATTAATTTAGAGGGCATGATCTAACTTTAATGAGTTAATTGGAGTTAGTTGGAATTTTATTGGTCTGAAAGTGAACTTTAAAGTATGTATGCTAAGAGGTAGTTAAAAAAAAGATTTTTTAGAATGTTTTAACTTTAGAAATGTTTTAAAGAGAAGCTTAATGCTTTAAAATGGATGAAAAAAATTTTTTCCTTTAAAGTTAAAGAATCTGAAAGAATACAGTGAATTTTGTTAATATAAATAGTGATAATTTGTAAAGATTATGAAGTGCAAATAGAAATACATAGTATTTCAGCAAGGAAGATAAAGCAGTAATAGTTAAATTGATTGTTCTATTCAAAGAGGAAAATATATATTTTTTATTTGGATATCACTTCTGATTATGAGCATATGAGGAAAGAAAATGAAATTTTGACTTTGGTTTTGCCAGTTAGATAGTTTCGTTGTTATAAAAAAGGCTAGTTATACACTGTGAAAAAGTAAAACGTTGAGAATGTAATGTTGTTATCTTGTACTGTGCTAAAAAGAGTCGAAACTCAACACTTTTTCTTTCTTCCCCTATACTCATATTTTCTTTCCCCCTTTTTTTTCCTTCCCTTAATTTCCTATTTTTATTTTTCTTTGTATTTTATATATCGATAAACAATAAAAGTTTTTTTTAAGGATTAATTCATGGAGCTTCACCAAATTCTGATTTAACTGAAACTTCATCACAAACAAACCATTACATTGAAGTTTAAGTGTATTTCTTGTTTCATTCCCTAAATGGAGAGGTGCTCAGGATGAACTTCATTCAAATTGCAGAGGCATATTGGATGAATGCTGTCATTTTGAGTCTACTTTAAAGAGTAATGGTTGTATTGCATCAAAACTTTCAAATTCCCAGAATCGACTTGGACAACAAGATGGGCAGCATATAAATAATAGTGGAAAAAGTATGGAGATTCTCAGTGATCCAGGTCAAGGTTGTCCCAAAGATGGTTTTTCAAGAGGCAACTGGACTTTCTGGTTTTTCTTTGAAAACATTTTGCTTCTCATCCAAGAAACTTCTCCAGCCCTGAAGAACCTGAAGAAGCTTCTTGGATGAGAAGCGAAACATCTTCAAACAAAAACCAGAAAGACCATGTTGCCACTTGAAAAAGGACCTTTGGGATTGGAGAAAGTATCCAATGAAAATATTCCTCTTCATATGTAATAAAGCTGTTGCAAAAATCACAGACCTGAGATTGGGTTCTTATTGAACCTTGTTCACCCATAAATCTTACATGTATGATTATCTTCAAAACGCCTTGGAAGTCCAACTGAAGGTGGCAATTAGTAGGGAAGAAATCTTTAATTTATTAATTTACCAATCATAACTAATATTTTGTACAATAATTCATGTGTTTGAGATAGTGGGCATATAAATGTAATAAATAAATAAAATACTGATTATATTAAAGTGTTCCTGTCTGGAAAATGTTAATATATCGGTGTTTTTTGTATCATACTTAACTCCATTTCCCATAAATAGACATATATGCCTATAGAATCTGACTAGTTCGAATCTTGACAGTATGAGTAAATTGTTGTTTCAATGGGCTCAAGGGGGAAAAAATAGAAAGGAGTAATTTATTTCCATTCCTAGTCTGATAAGAGTTCTTTCAAATATGGCTTATTTAAAAATGTCCGTAGCGTAGTTTGTGCAGAATGTATGAAACAACAATGTCCCTTTGTCTAAGCAGCTGCCAATTCATTTGCTATGTAATGAGAACATTCATGTTTCTCTAATTGCTACCATTTGGACTTGTTTGTTATTTTTTAAGATAGCTTTTCTGACATTACCGACCAGGACTTTGAAAGTGACATTTGAAAGTCTTTGATGCGGTACACAACCAAGAATTAAAAGAAAATTGTGCTCCAGAGCTTATAGACATGGTTAAAATAATAAAATAATCACAGTATACCTAAAGCCATACTCAGTCTTGCTTAATATTATAGAGACAATTTTTCCATGTAGTTGAAGGCCAGGTTATTAGCAAAACCAGTGAACCTTGAAACTAGAAAAATAAAAATCACGAGGTACATTGAAGTCATAAAATGAGATATCCTGTAAACATATGAGCATCTTGCACTTTCTGTAATTGGATTTGTATTTTATGACTTTTTTGTTATTGTTATATGGAAGTTTCACCGAAGTCACATATCACAGAATGAATATGAACTAAAATTCCAGCTGTAGTGAAATGGCTGCTAGTCTACTGGCAGCTTTGTGCATGGTCATGTCCTACAGCAAAAGTAAGTCCAGCTTTTTACCTGAGAATGCAGGCCGACCAGCCATGGAGCAGCCATTGAATCAATATAAATGATATTAAATAAACTATAAAAGAAGGAGGAATGTTTTTCCAGCATTTATACCAGGAAAGGCTTGGGTGAAGAGGTTGTCTTGCAGCGAGATAGGTGGCAAACTAATTTAAGAAAACTTAATGTTAAACTAATTAAATAAATTAATAAATAACTGCAGTGGTTCACTTAACTGTGACAAGAAAGATTGTAAAATGGAGCAAAGCTCGTTTAACCAATGTCTCACTTAGCAACTGAAATTTTGGACTTAATTGTGGCCATAAATCAAGGACTACCTGTACTTCTTTTGGGTGATCAAAGAGAGTGACAAAAGTGACAGAATTCTCCATCCTCAACCAGGATTCCTGCTTGTGTCTACTGTGTGCACTCTGGAGCAGAAAATCTTTTAAGGGGCAAGAGATTGGGGAGAGAGGTGGGAAAGGTTTATATTCTGAACGTTCGATTACTTCTGAAAAATGATGGGAAGTTGGAGGGTTACTGGAATCATTGCCAAGTCAACTTGATTTCTCAGGAAAAAAAAAACAAGTGAAATGCGATTACTAAAAAAAAAAAGGCAGATGTTTTAAATAGGAAATTCCATCCTTTGACCATCTGGCAATCTCCCATGCCAGATGAAAACTGCTTGAATTTTTAGCCAGCCAGCAATGTTGGCTGAAAAACCTGGTAGCAGTAATCCCAGCATGACCGGTAAGTGCCAAATTGGAGAAAAAGTAGACCATTATATGCCTTTAAGTATATCAGTTATATTGGACTTTATGTTTCTGTTAGGACCTTGATCAAGCAAAAGTGTTTCCGATGATGGACTAATCTCTGCAGCTCTTCAGTAACATGAAGCTTGTGGGATAATTTTGCTGAAGCAAACAACTCTGTCCTTTGTCCTAGCCATGGCACCCAAATAAAAGATGGTACATGTGCATTACTGCATAGTTCTTCATGGCTGCCTCTTCTAATTACATTGAAGTCCTGTAGATAAACTGTTGATGCTTGCAATGGCCTTCCACACGGTGTCTCAATTAGCAATAGAAATGCCTGTCTTTCTATGTTTATCTAATAATAACTAGAGCTAAATATGTGAAATATTTCGTATAGTCCATAACCTGTCTGTATTTTCCGGGTACTCTTTTGAAGGATAAGATTTTTCAATCTACATTTTTATTTTCTTTACCTGTTGAAATTTAGGAAGTTAGTGTTTTTATTGCCTTAGTCCAAGCAACAATTGAACTACTGGGGAAATGCTTATAATTAAATTACCTACAATGTTATTCATTAGATTGTTGTTAAATTTAGAACAACTGAATTCTGATTGCAAAGTCAGGTCATGACCATTCAGAAGTTGTGAAGTTAATTCTAGAGACATCTATTAGAAAAGGAAACATCCAGTTCTATAAGCCATTGAGTATCTTTTTGATTGTGGCAAGATAGAAATATGTTTAATAAAATAAAAGTTCCCTACAATGGTAGAGTGACTATTTCTAGGTAGGCTTCTGGGTGGAAATTGAGAATTCTGTTAGCAATTAGAAAAGTAAAAAATTATCCAATAGTGTGCAGGCTTAAGTTACAGAAATTTAAATTTAAATTTTTAAAAAAAACTTCCAGAAAGTAAGAGCCATTGGGCAATAAAATTAATTAGCAAGGAATGTTGCAAACTCCTCTTTACTAAATGCTTTCAAACAAAAGTCAGACAGATATTTGTCAGAAATAGTCTAATTTGGATTTCTACTCTGCATATATGATTGGACTTGGTGAGCTTATTATAGTCCTTTCTGTCCCCAATTCTGAATTCTGGAAAGTTTTTTTAGAATCAGATGAACTATTGTTAAGTTTTATCCCTAAGGGTTTTTTTAATTATTTTATTGGGTGCACTTGTGGGGGATATCAACAGAGATATTTATATCCATGGAAGGTTACTATTTTTCTCTTGTTTATTTTAGTTCAATCTTCCACAGCCAGGTGTCTTCCAACTCTGTTGAAAGAATTCTTGTTACGATTCTGGATGTAAATTCTGTGTCTAAAATCTCAACACATCTGAAACACACCAGTTTCCTAAAAGCTGCTTTATTTCAACAAAACAATAACAAGAACTATAAGTGTTACTTCAGGCTGATTGTTACCAAAACATATAACGGAGGCAGATTTATCTTCACAAAACAGGAAAGTTAATCTTTGGATTAACTTATTTCAGTGAACACTTCAAGGAGGAAATCTAACAATATAAATGACCTGTTAGATCTTCTATAAAAAAGCTTTCTTATTTCATAAAGCCTACCCTCTAATTGTACTTTCTTTGCCCATACCTTTCTCCCACATAAATTACCAGCTACCTTACAATATCAGTATTATTTTGGTGTATGTATTGCTTGCTGCTCTCATTCTGTTGAACTTCATTTATTCCCTGCTAGAATGACAAAACTTTTATAAAATATTATCAGATTCAAAAGCCAAGCTGACTTTGGATGCTGACATAGTAAAAAAAAAAAAAAAAAAAAGCTATGTAAATGAACTTAAAACTACAAAAATATTAAACAATATTTTGAGCTGAATACTTTTTTATAATGCTTACATCATTTATTTAATTCAAAGCATTTAATGAAGAGTTGCTCTATGTTATTATTAATATCAGTTAAAAATAATGCAGCATATTCATCATACTAATGTGCAATAAACAATAAATCTTGCACAGTAACAATTAGATTATTATAACTTGTGTTATTCATTTCATTCACATGAATCATGATGGATGTTTCTGATATTTCCACATTATCAGACTAATTCTGCAGGAATTTCATACCAATTTATCATTTAGAGCATGTGTAATTATTTCAGCAAAAATTCTGAAATAAATATATATACTTAAAAAGGGAGTATCCCAGTGCAGAAGCCAATCTCATAAGAAAATATTGGACAAGTATTGTCCTGAAATGTTATAGATAGTTTACTTTTAATAAATGTTCCATTCTCCCCCTATTAAAATGTTATTTTATTTCTTTATGATTTATTTCCTCTCTGAAGCCAGAAAAAAACATGCTGTGAAAAAGTGTGTAGGAGCTGATTACTTAATGTTAAAGTTTCTTTTATTAGACAATAACTTACTTGAATCAAATGAAATATAACCTATTCTTTCTGGAACAGGTCTTTCCCTGTGAAATAACAGTGGAATTGCAAGGCAGAGTCTGTTTGCAACCATTTCCAAATTAAGAATATGAAAATATGAATAATGATAGAAATATTCATTCATGAATCCTGTTGTCCAGTTCCTACATCAAACTACAAACTAAGTCTTATGTACACTTATAAACTACATTATTTAATATATTGCATTTTATTCCAATTTAGATTTTTCACTTGGCTGAATCACGTTAATTTAATTAGAAATAAAATTTGGTATATCAAAAACCAAAGTGTGATAGATCTGGGCTCTTTGTATACATGAGATTAACCCCAAAAGAAATTCTACTGATATTTCAAATGGACATTATTTGGAATGTTTAGAATTGTGTAACCCAAGTGAGCAAGAAAAAAAGATTACAAATTGTCAAGAGCTTCCTTGATTGTATTAAGGAGCTCCTTGAACAGTTCTGAGAGAGAAGACCAATCCGCTTTAAGGTGCTGTGTTTCTATGCTCAAAAAATGCTTTTGGAGACTAATCTAAAGCATTGCACAGCCTCATTATCTAATAATGTCTTGACAACATATCTTTTTAAAGTTAATAGGAATTTCTTGTATCCTCACTGCTTTTTGAGCACTATAGATCGATATTGAAGTGCTATCCCTGTTCTGTAATTACATTAATGTCTTGATGTCTTAATTATTGAATCCTTACACTCTGTCCCTTCTGTATCTTTCTGCAGGATGGGTCACTGGGCAATATTGATGATCTGGCTCAACAGTATGCAGATTACTATAATACCTGTTTTACTGATGTATGTGAAAGGATGGAAGAACTGCGTAAACGAAGGGTATCTCAAGACCTTGATATGGTAAGAGGATGAGGAAGACTACTCATTTGCAAACTAAACCATTTTAGGATTTCAGGAATGTCCCTGCAACAACAACCCTGTGAGGTGGATTGGGCTGAAAGAGAGTGACTGCCTCAAAGTCACCCAGCCAGTCATGGCTAAGACAAGACCGAAATTCTTGAGTTCTAGTCACCAAGTGATTCTCCATCCATTCTGTCCCAGGCCCAAATCTGTATTAGAAAAGGATTGATATAACCTGAACAATAAATTACTGGAATTAAACAGAGGAATTCACAATCTTGGACAGTCTCCTAGTTTCTTTTGGCAGCTCACACTGATATCCAGGCAGATCAAGACTTGTACCAAGCTATCCTTTGAAACAAATTGATCTACAGGGGATTGAAGGTCACTCCATTAGAAATGCTGCTATCTCAGCTTCCCCCAATATTAACATCTTCCTGTAAAGCTGTCATATAGTCCCCCATGTTCTTATATCTCAGTTAAAGATGTAAGTTAGCATCTTTTGGCTGGAGAAAAGTTCTCAATAAAGTCTAGGTCTCTCTGCAAGAATTCTACCTCAGGGATAGCTCTGGGAAGAAAGGGTCTGGCTCAGAAGATTCAAATTTAATGAAGGCTCCTTTTCTACAGTGGAGATAGGACAGGCCTCTCAAACTGGTGACCCGTGGGCTGGATACGGCCTGCATAAGCCATGCCCATCCCTGCTCTGCAAAGGCAAAAATGTCCCAATATGTCCTGCGATGCAATCGGGTTTGACATCCCTGAGATAGGACAGCCAGCCCACCAAGGTATTATCAGAAAAAATGATTGGGGACCATGTCAGTGTTTGCAATCTAAAAACATATCTCTGCTGCCCTCCAGCCTTTTCAAAAGTTTTATCTTTGAGTGTTCTTTCTGACTTGTCATTCTCGAACATAGGGAAGAATACTCTTCCCTCTTACGGGAATCATAATCAGAATTTTTTCTATTCTGGCCTCCAGAATGACCACTTCAGAATGTTCAACCTCTGATGTAGAAAAAGGATTTTTGGGATAACTCCATTCTCTAATGGACTTTGGCAGAAAAAATAATAAATTTTGAAGCTTAATTTCTAATCCATACTAAGTTAAACTCAAACTCAATGGTACAATTTAGTTCAATGGTAATTGTAAGACAGTAGAGCAAAGGAGCATTACTAATCAGAACAATAGTAGAACAAGATTTATGTGTGGACCCTTTATGCGTGTTTTCAATTGCTTTCTCAGATAAAGCGGACGGTCTAACTTAACTCTCCTGAATTGAGCATCTTATTTATTTTGTTGCTCTGAAAGAGAGCGCAGCATTGTTGTAAAACACCATCCGTGTGACAGGCCTTTAACTGTTGCTTGAATCATAGCCTCATTTCTTGTTGTTTTGCTTATACAAATTTACTTTTAGAAATGGACGCTATATAAGATGCAAGATCTGAGCAAACCTGCCTGGCCTTAGCCAATTTTTTTTTTTTTTTTTTTTTTTTACTTCCAGGGCAAATAGCACTCTTTGTCATCTCCCACACAGCTGGGAAATCGTGCCTATTTTTTTTAGGAAGATGCAAAACTAATCTGCACATGAAATCTATAGCACCATATGGTTCAGATTTCTAGTAATAAAAAAAATAAAAGGAATATGAAGGACTAAGCCAGAACCTATTATTAAAACAAGAACTTTGTATATTTGCATATTAAATTAATAATCTCTTTTTAAAATAGCCCTGAAATACTTAAAGGGCTTTTTCCTCCATAAAAACAATTCATTTACTTTCTTCAGAGGTGGAGAAAGTCCCATATTCTCTTGGTAAAGCCATAATTTATACCAAAGCCCTCATTTGTTGAGTTCAACAAATAAACAAAAGGCTGACTCTTTCTATTAAAAGAATGTAATTAAAAGCCTACTCACTGGAAGGCTGTTATGTTGTCTAAATAACTAGTTGTAGCATGCAGGGAGACTCCGTCACTATTACAAAATCACTGTAAACCTCACATTAGGCAACTCCCCTACCCCAAAGCTTAAGCTCAAAGTTTTATTGATTTTAGTGCAGCAAGCCCCAACTTGGGTGACCCCAAATATGCCAGGCAGAACTGGTAGACTGGTGGTCAGTTTTGAGGGTTGTAATCAAAACTTTTGAAGAATTCTAGTGTGGGATAAATTGATCTAATTCAGAGATGAAAGACCTCTTTCTGTATCCAAATGGAAGATGCAGCAGTTCTGTCTTATCTTCCCAACCTGCCATGCAATGGCCACTTCAGATAATACCTCTTACTGATGATGTTATTTGCCTCCCAGGCATGTAAGGCATGCCCTAGCAATTTCTTTGGTGTTAATGTAGCCTATTTTATGGATAGAGAACTCCCTTCAATTTAGCCAGATGGGTTTAATTTGCCTCACATCATTGTTCAGCTGAACAGGTGGAAAAAGCCCTGTGAGTTGAATTAGTAGACATCAAAGGTGGAAAGCAATTAGATATTTGGACCTTAACAAATGCAAGCCAGAATGATTGAGAGCACGGGGAAAGAGTGATTAGAAGAAAAAGATAGCAGGTGCTAGTACACCCACAGTATATTATGTGTCAAGTATTTCAAGTGGACATTCAGCCAGGCTATCTGTGCTCAAAGCAAAATCTGCATAACTCAAAAGAAACATCCTCACTCTTATTTTTATCAGTGTTCCTGAACTTTGTTATCTATGTTTGCTCTACGTAGTCTTGCAGTGTGAGGTAGGCAAAACTTTAGCCCCAGTGAAGAGACTTTCCATCATTCCATCTCTTCCAGAGCAATGCCTCTGATCCCAGTGGCAGCGTTCCAGCAAACCTCCATTCCAATCAATAACTCCGAGACAAGCATATCTCAAAGGCACCTTTATTTGGATAGTAAACTGGCACATCTATGGAATCCCGAATCTGAAAGTTTTCAGGCTTCCTTCAATATTCAAACTACAAATCTAACCCCCCCTTGGCCGTCATCACATCACATGGCCCAATCACGATCCGTCCTAAAGTCAGATTATTATTTCATTCTGCGCCATACTCAATGACCTTGATTAACCAAAGAATTTTATTTTGTCTACTTAGAGCTACTCAATGGAAACCCCCCTTCTCCCACTTTCTCAGGCTTGTGGCAGCATCGACTCTCAAAATGACTTCCAAAACTGACACCCAGTCTTCTCCTTTATTCTATATCACTGGTGGTATTCAGCCGGTTCACACAGGTTCAGGCAAACCGGTAGCAAGGATTTGGCGTGGGTCGCCGAACCAGTAGTAACTGCTAGCTGGCCACACCTCCAGCCTGCTTGCCACTCACTTGCCCCAATGCCCGATGCTCACTCACCCCGTCCACCCGATGCTCGCCCGCCCAGTCACTCCTTAAGGTTTTTTTTTTTAACTTCCCAACAATCAGCTGTTTCTACGAACAGCTGTGCCGGGATTCCCCTCGCTTCTTACTACTTCACCCAGGAGGCTCCCTGAGGCCCACAAAGGCAAAGAATGGAGGGAGGGGACGCAACCCCCCCTCCCATTTTTTGCCTTAGGCCCCAGGGAAGGTTCCTGGGAGCAAAAACGCCCCCCAAAAGGCTTCTCCAAAGCCAGGAAGGCCCCAAAATGGAGTGTGGAGGGGTGCTGCGTGCCCCTCCTATGGTCCTTTTTTTTTTCTTCCTGAGCCCCGGGGGAGCCTCCTGGGAGCAAAAACGCCCTCATTAGAGGCTCCCCTGAGGCCAGGAAGGCCCAAAAACCAGGATGTGGGTGTGGGGGGGTGCTGCAAAAAAAATGCGCACCCACCCAATCACATGGCCATGCCCGCTTAGCCACGCTCACAGAACCAATAGTAAAAACAATTGAATCCCACCACTGTTCTGTATGTATGGATTTAATACATTTGCATGCGGTCAATTATATTCATTTAATATAACCCATTTGTTACCTGGACTATTAGATGAACATTGCACAAGAGACATGGAAGCTGGTATAATTCTCCAGTCTGGTCACTGGAATTTATATTTGTGGGTTTTACACCTATACAGCATCTTGTTCATAATATCCTAAAGAAAGTTCTTTGGCACTAACTTTGTCTTTCTTCCCCACATGTATTATCTAAACATAAGGCAACTTCCATTTGCCACTTCTCTTCTGAAGGCTGCAGAAGTAGCATTCTTAGGCTTCTTTTGGACATGATCTTATCATGACAACTCAGACTTTCTTTGCTTCAGAGACTCATGTGTTGGATGTGATCATTGAACTGAATGGCCCCAAGAGCCATATTTGAAAAACAACAGTGTTGCATAAATTTCCTTCTACCATCAGACAGCAGCCTCTGTGTTTGATTTGTTTGGACAAAGAAGGTGGTACAACTCTGCCCCAGTGCCAATGTTTACTAAGCAAGGCTGTTGTAGTAGATCCACCCATTTTAGCACTTCTGTAAAAGCAATTTCTCAGCTGTCTTGCAGCTAAATGAGTAAAAAGTTATTTTATAATACTCTATTTGTTCTGGGTTCCAGTCATACAGAGCCAAGGTACTCATCCATATCAAAACTTACTTGTACAAGGAGTCAAACTAACATTAATCAAGCTAATTGATCAGTGTCAAATTTGAAACATATATTATCCTTTTAAGTTTTGTACAACTGACAGTAACAAGCATTTTTCCTAGTTGCTTTCCTCATCCAATACCTGGCAAGGCTTTCAGAAATTAGACCATCTGAGCACAGCAACTTAAACCTCTTCTGAGAATGAGGGTGGGTGTATCAACGTGGCATCATGGTTAAGATGTGGAGTGCTACTAAAGAGACAGTTCTAGTCTAATCTCAACCATTGAGAACTTTTGGGCCAATTGTTTTCTCTCAGCTCAAACTATCTTGTGTTGTTGCTGTTGTGGGAAATAAATGGAGAAAAGTTGGGGTATGAATCCAGTAAACAAAGTAAGTAAGCGATACGTTGCTGCTGCTGTTGCTTCTTTGTTATCTTCATGAAATGGGGTTGACTTCTGTGAGGCTGACTAGCATAACTGCCTGCAGAGTCTGCAAAGTCAGATGGATATGCTATATGTTGTTAGCCTGGGTCTTCAGTGAGGTAATTATTTTATCCTTGGGCACTGAGGGTTGTATGCTGAGATTGCATGTTACGATTTTGTGCTTTTTAAATCCTTACTCGCTGCCAGAGTGTGAAATGGCCAGCCATATAAACCAAATAAATCAAGAAAGCAAGTTTGGCATCATGGAGGGTTCTGCTTTATTTTTGTGTCATTTTCTAATGTTGCTAAAAATTAAGTACCGTATATACTCGAGTATAAGTCGATCGAATATAAGCCGAGGCACCTAATTTTACCACAAAAAAACTGGGAAAACTTATTGACTCGAGTATAAGCCGAGGGTGGGAAATGCAGCAGCTACTGGTAAATTTCAAAAATAAAAATAGATACCAATAAAACTTTCACTAGGACAGTTGAGAATAAGTTTGATGGTCACAATTTCCTCTTTGAAAGAGACCAGTAAATAGGGAACAAGACGATGAAGAAAAAGAAGTGTGTTTTTTCACACACTTCACACTGCAGTGAACAAAAATGGCATCGTAGGAACAGGCTTATTCTCAGTCCAAAGGTTTTTTTGTGATTTCTTCCCTGATTTAAGGGAAATTTGGGAAACGATATCACTATCATGAAAGGTTTAATTGATTCACTAACCCAAAGAAGATGATGATGACAGTGGGAGGCAGGAGTCACTCTCTCCTTTGCAAGAAGGGGCAAGAGCCGTTCTTATGATCTCTCTCTCTCTCCCTCCTCGTAATATAGTCAAGCCCTTTCCAGCGCGCGATCTGCCGCCTCAGCTTTGCACCTGCAAATGCAAAATCCCGGGTTTTTGCATTTGCAAGGTGCAAAGCGGCGGGGGCGGATCGCGCGTGCTGGAAAGGGCTTGACTGTATTACGGGAGAGAGAGAGATCATAAGAACGGCTCTTGCTTTTTTCGTGCAAGGGAGAGTGACCCCTGCCTCCCACTGTCATCAACATCTTCTTCTTTTGGGTTAGTGAATCAATTAATTTGGGAAATGATCTCACTATCATGAAAGTCAGTGTTCTCTGCCCGTGGGGCATTTGGAAGAAAATGCCCGCGGCATATCCACGTGTGTAAGGGGAATCAGAAATCCCCGCATTCAACGCCTAGCACGCAGCTGTGAGCAAATACTGGGAAAATCTGATTGATCAGAAGGAAGGAGGCAAAAGAGGGAGGGCTGGTGGTGGACGGAGGTCCCACTGGTATTTGTGAAACACTTGGTCGGCAGCGCTTAAAGTCAACATCCTGGCTCCCACCCACCTACCCACCCACCCAAAGCCACGAAGTCCCCCAATTGCGCAGCCCAGAATCGCTCCACTCAGCTTCGTTTCCTCAGCCCCAACTTCTTTCAGTCTGCTCGGGAGGAGGGGAGGAGGTGGTGGCGGCGGCTCGCGTTGTTTTCTGAGCTCTCAGGCTCTAGGCTCAGAAAACAACGCGAGCTGAGGTCGCCGGCTCGCTCAGCTTCGTTTCCTCAGCCCCAGCTGCTTTCAGTCCGCTCGGGAGGAGGAGGAGGAACTGAAGCTGAGCGGAGCCGGGTGACCTCGGCTCATGTTGTTTTCTGAGCCTAGAGCCTAGAGCTCAGAAAACAACGCGAGCCGCCGCCACCACCTCCTCCCCTCCCCGAGCGGACTGGAAAGCAGCTGGGGCTGAGGAAACGAAGCTGAGCGGAGCTGAAGCGACTCTCGGCTCGCGTTGTTTTCTGAGCCCGCGAGCCTAGAGCCAGGGCGCTTTTATTGCACGGCGGAGCTTCTTGTCTCGGGAAACACCGGGCGCCCTTGCTGCCCCTGAGGGGAGGGCGATTCTGGGCTGCGCGATTGGGGACTTCGTGGCTTTGGGTGGGTGGGTGGGAGCGAGGACGGACGGAGTCTGTGAAGTGGGGCTTGCCTGCCCTTGCTGGCTGCCTCTGCTTCCTTAGGGGTGGCTCATCTGGACCAAGGGTGAGTCTCCCCTCAGTTTCCCCTGAAGGATCTTCCGTCGCTTTTGCCTTCTCCCTACCTCTTCCCTCTGTTAAAAATCCCCACACACACACACACACACTTATTTTCCGGCGGATAGATTTCGTGTCTGAGCATTCTCACATGGCGGTGGGTCTTCCCCCCTAAAAACAGTTAAAAAAGAAAAACAATATATCCTCATGCAAGAACTTTTCTACTTCGATTACCCCCATGCTTAAAAGTTGCAAAGGAAACACGGAAGCAGGGAAGCGGCTGCCCAGCTCCGGAGCTCCACACCATTTTTTTTCAGAGGGATCTGACTCGAGTATAAGCCGAGGGGGTTTTTCAGCACAAAAATGGGCTGAAAAACTCGGCTTATACTGAGTATATATGGTAATGTTAGCAGCAATTCAACACTATCTCTGTCAAAGCAAGAGGCATATGAGGGATGAGTAGCAGGCAACAGTTTGAAGGGTTAACCATGATGGTTTACAGCAGTGATCCCCAACCTTTTTGGCGCCGCGCCCGGTACCGGCATCAGCTGGGCGCCGCGGCCCGGTACCGGCATCAGCTGGCGCGCCATCTTTTTCATGAAAAAGTGCTTCCGGTGAGCTTTTCGGGTGAAAGCTCACCGGAAGCACGCTTTCATCAAAAAGGTGGCGGGCGCCAGCGCTTCCGGTGAGCTTTTCTGGGTAGAAATGGCTTTCTACCTGGAAAAGCTCACCGAGGCAGCCGCCATCTTTTGATGAAAACGTGCTTCCGTGAGTTTTCTGCCCGAAAAGCTCACCGGAAGCACTTTTTCATGAAAAAGATGGCGGCGCTCAGCAAGCCGCCCAGTAGGAGTTGTTCCGCTGACTGGTACCGGTCCGCGGACCGGTGGTTGGGGACCCCTGGTTTACAGTTTTCCTCCTTACCTGGAGTAACTTTGCCCCTTCCCATTCTCCCCATTGGATGATGAAGAGATATGTATGGAATGTCCTTGAAACCCACTGAGGCTACTCTTTAAATGGCTGATGAACTGAAACATTTCAGAATGGTGTACTTAAAACAATGCTTGTCAAAGTACTTGTAAGCATTAAGAGTGCAGGGAGAGGCCAGGAGTTGAAATAGAATGTCAGTACAGGGAGGAAGAAGAAGATAAAAAATTACACCACTTCCTCTTTTTCCTGTCTGTAACTCATCTGCATAGGAAGCTGTGCATGGGCAGGTTCATTTCTCAGAGTGAAGGTTTGTTATGTAGAGTTGCAGTCCTTTGAATACTGACCAACCCAACTATTAAATATACGCCAGCCACAGAGAAGTCATAGAGATAAGATAGTCCCTCAAATAACACAATATTATTTATGCTTGTTGAATTGATCTTAAATTGTACCCCAAAAGCAGACTGGCAACCAGGATTGCAGAGAAGAGATGTCACATGGATATGTTGAGATATGCACCTCAGTGCCTGTTTTGCTGCATTCTGGACTAGTGGAAGCTTCCAAGGGCATCCCCATGTAGAGTGTGTTGTAGTAGTTGAACCTTGAGGTGACTAGGGCATAAATAACTGTCTGAATCAGTCCAGGAAAGGGTGCAGCTGGCATATCATTCTCAGCAAAAGCCCCCTTGACCATAGTTGAAAACTATTCTTTAAGTGGTAACGGTGACTCTGGGATTGCAGAGTAAGGATGGAAAATCCCCAGATACATGGTGCCCTTATATCCACAATCATCCAGTTTTGATAGGATTGAGTCAGAGTTTGGTCTCATGTATATCTTTTCCATGATCTGGAAAGAGATCTTCTTGTAATCTGAACGATCATTTGTCTCATGGCTGAAACCCATCAAATATCTTTTTGTGGTTGGGAAATTTACTGCTTCATTCTAAAGTCTCCCAGTCAATGGTCTTTCATTTAGGGTTGCAACATTATTCATTCATTCACTCATTCAAAAACATATTTTATTAATGTTAATATATTTTGATTTTCAATTACAGTTGTATTAGCTGACATCTTACTTTTTAACACACGTATATTTTCTTATAATCATAAAAATGCAAGATTATTGAATTTTCAAATTCAGTCCTCTGAATTCAAATACATTTCAGTTTTTATTTCAGCCAGAAGACTACAGCTAGATGCCTATTAAATAATAAGACAATAATAACATTAACATGTTGGAATTCCTAACATGTAGGGATTCCTACACTACTTATAATCTTTATTAAGAGTAGTTGTACTGACGAATACATATAAATTATGAGTGCGATACTTAATATACTGCATTGCTGACAGATGTTAAAGTGCACATATTTAAATTAAATGGTTATATGTGTACAACACCTTGTTAAATATGTCTGTTTTCTTTCTGCCATTTGCAATTTCATCTGTACAGTTTGAGGGCAAAAATGATTTGTACTTCTACCATTGGAGAATAAAACAGCTGCGACAGACTGAGCTGTGTTTCCTTGTCTTAGTCATTACTGTTTATAGATGAATACCTTTTAATATTTTATTGCAGCAACAGATAGCATAATTAGGAACTCAAAATAGTGCAGATTGCAGAATTGATTCAGTGCAGCAATGTAGGAGATCTGATTACGTTACCTGTAGCCCCAAGACCTACAATTTGCTAACTAGCAATTAATCATTTAAGGCAGACCATAAGAATTGGCACAGGAAGATAGCGTCAGAGATATGGCATGATTCTATTTTATCAGCAAGGATAGAGCTCTTGTGGTTTGTCCTTAGATTATAAAGACTTTAAATGTGTGCAAGCTCCAAGAAAATAATTTAGCTTTAAGTAAATTGGAACAGAAATGTAAATGAAGGAAGAACACTTTGTATGTTTCAGAGCATATCATTGCTATATTTTCATGCAATGTCCAGAAGTTTCTGGTCTACAAATCTCACAGGCCATTGGTATTCAAGCCAGATCCTTTTTTTCTCTCTTAAGATTGATATAAATGAATTCAGTAGCTCTTGCCCTGCCTTTTTTAATTCTGAATTTTAATTATTTTATTCTTGTTTTAAATGATTTTATGATAATATTTATATATAGCTTTCATGTTTTATGTCTATTTGTATACTCCCCAGTTACTCTATGAGGGACATGAGCAGTCTGTAAATAGCATAATATAAAAATAAATGAATGAATTAAAATACACTTATCTATATTTTTAATTCATTACCGCTACAGTCCTACACATACTTGCTCCAACTAAGTTTCATTCAAACCATTTTTAGTTCAGGTAGGGGGTCATTTTTCAATGTTAATTTGTCTGTTAACTGCATGAAGGCTAGCAAAAGGTTTGTATTTTATTGTCCGAAGATCAGCTTAAATACATAAAAGTGTTGTACCAACCTAGATATACCAACCTAGATTTACATGTAGATCTACATTTCTTATTATTTGTTCTCCATCTCTTTCTACATGTTAGTCATATGAGTACATTTTTCTTAGTCTTATCGCTGTTCACACAGCAAAAATAGCAAGGTCAAGGGCCTATGGAGAATTTACATCTGAGGTGTGCCCCCTCCCCCCCCCCCTTGGCTCTGGTCTTGGGAAGCATTTTCAGCTTCTCCAATTTAGTTGATATCCAGAGGTATTTACCAATAAAGCAGAATATTTGTAGCTGAAGATTGAAATGAATGATCCTTGGTGCTCTCTGAGCTTGCTTATTTTCTTGCAGATGTTTCATTACCCAAACTGATGGTGTTACCTAGTTTGGGTAATTAAATGTCTGCAAGGAAAAAAAAATCAAACTCAGAAAGCACCAGGGATCCATCAGAAGCCTTTACATTTGAAACCATTCATTCATTTAGTTTCAGGTTGTCCTGAAATGCTGCCAAGTCTATCTACAGTTGATAACTGAAGTTGTTGTGATAAGAATTAAATTGTTGTTTGCAAAAATGGCTTAGCTTATTCATAGCTTTGTTTATGTGATTTTTATCTACTCTTACAGGCTTTCTCATATTTGCTTAATATAGTGTTACATCTTATAGGAAATTGCAATATTCAGATTTATTCTAAATTTCTAAACAGTCTACATAAATTCCAATTTTAACATTATGCCTAGCCACAAATGCTTAGGATGTGATATAACAGCATTGATCTAAATTTGTGAGGCTGTTTCTTTTGAAGGTAGAATCATACCAGCATTGTTCTATGTGTATGACACCATTCTTTTAAAAATACGTTCAATCTTGTATATCAATGAATGATATCTGCAGTAGTGCTCTTTTATGTCTGCTGCTCCATCAATTCAACAGGCCTCATTTCTGAATAGATAAGATTGCTCTTTCAATATATTGAGCCTCAGATTGTCTTCTCCAGATCAAAGGTTTGGGCTTCTTTTCCAGTGTAGTTTTACATAGATGTTACCAAATGACACTTCAGCATTTTCTGTATCTTAAATCTTGGGAATTCTGCAGCCAATTTATTAGTTAGCTTACTTAACTTACATTGCAATAAATGTCTTCTTCCAGATGAACTGTATTTAACATTCAAGTCACCCTCTCTCCTGGTCTTCCTTTTTTGAGGTGTTCTTTAAGGGAGAAAGGAAATGAACCAAAATTATAATTTTTTTTTTAATTCTAGAAGTCAAAATGCCATCTACAGCACAACTTTAACATGGAGAGGACTTGTTTTCAGTTGTAGCTGCATATAATTACAGAGATACTTCTAAATTATATTTCCCATTCTTTTCTTATATTTCCCAGCCAATTCTTTCCCATTCTTATATTCCTCAGCCAAAACAATAGAAATCCTTTATCTGGGTTGTCCCATACATGTTGTAATGATATGCATTCTAGAAAAGTGTAACTCACAGTTCTACCTGTCAACAAAAGTAAATAGATTGCTGCATAGAATTATCTTTGTTATATGCTCCTAAAATAAAAATGTAGAATAAAGCATCTAGATGCATGGTACGTGCATTTTTACTTTAAACTGACTTGAGTTGGGAATTATTATTTTTTAAGATGAAGCATGAATCTACACATTATCAAAGGTAGTTTTTGCATAACATGCCACAAAGTTTGCACTACACTAAGCACAAAGGCAGAACTTCCCCTGAGACCACAAGTACATCTGCATGCTAGGAGCAGCTTCCAGACCTTTCAAAAGATGTTGATGCTTTCATTGTTGAAAAAGAGGGCTTCCATTGTATTCTTGCAAGGTGTGAAGCTCCTTGCCCTGGAATTATCTGAGCCTGGAAAGGACACATCTGTTTGCCAAACACCGCAGGGTAAAAACAGATGTGCATTTCTGCCATATCTAGTGAGCAGGGAACAACATCCCTCTATATGAAGACAGAGGGTCAGAGAAGGCCTGTCTTAACATACTCACTGAACAATAGGGGGTAAAGAACACATCTCCAGTTTCAATAACCCCTTTCAATATATACATCTAATGGGAAACTGTGAGAATCTGGCTTTCTTACTGGCAAATGTCTATAGAAACTCGGTGTATCTCTTTGGAAGGCTTTGCATAGACGTAGAGTAGAACAGAACAGAATAGAATAGAATAACAGAGTTGGAAGGGACCTTGGAGGTCTTTCTAGTCTAACCCCTTGTGTAGGCAGGAAACCCTACACCACTTCAGGTAAATGGTTACCAACATCTTTTTAAAAACCTCCGGTGTTGGAGCATTCACAACTTCTGGAGGCAAGTTGTTCCACCAATTAAGCTTTAACTGTCAGGAAATTTCTCCTTAGTTCTAAGTTGCTTCTCTCCTTGATTAGTTTCCATCCATTGCTTCTTGTCCTGCCCTCAGGTGCTATGGAGGTGCTTAATCTTAATCATCACATTGTGTATGATTCAAATAATGCAGTCTCTGCCAAAATGTGTAAGTAATGTTGTAGTTCAGACTATTGTTTTTCAAACTCTGCAACTTTAAGATGGGTGGACTTTAGCGCCCAGCACACTGGCTGTGGAATTCTGATAAAAAAAATTGCTGAGGTTGAAAAAAACACTGATTTAGACTAATGCACTTGATTCTATTCTTCAGTCTCTGTACTGATTATGAATATGAATGAGGAGATAGGAGCAATTGATTAAGAAAAGGCATGAAGATCACTGGAAGATCTATGGAAGAATTTGTTTACTTGAACACATCTCCTCCACTTGTCTGTCGTAGGCATCTGTACCAAAGCAACATTGCATCAGAGTAACAGTACACATGCCATGACATCATGATGCAAATTCTGGCTTTCCATCCGTGGATTGTGACTGGTGACACAAGCTTAGACACATAGTCCTCAAGTTATGAATGTAATGGAGCCTGTCCATTCGTGGGAATGAATCTTGTACCTTGAACAGGTTCACTTCCTCCTTTCACCCATGCATTCGCTAATTGAATGGTCAGTTCATTGCACATGAGGTATTTTAGGGTGGGGAAAGCCATGGGGGGAGCTAGTGATGGAACAGGCCAGCTACTTAAGACCACCCAAAATCTCCCTGACCCTCTGAAATACTTCATGCTCTCCACAATTGCTTTCCTCCCTATCCAACCTGTCGCACTTGGTCACTTACCATGCAAAGATCTAACAAGCTGTCTCCTCTCCAGTCTCTCAGCTGCGTGCATCCTTCCGACAGTCCGTTTCTGCCTGTGCAGCCCTTACCCGGCATTTTGCTGGCCAAAACGGAGCTCTGTTTAGGCCTGTGCAGGCCTCGCCTGGCACTTTGCAGGCCAAAATGGAGTGTGAACGCTTCATTTTGTCTGGCAAAGTGCAGGACAAATATTGCAGAGCCTCTTGCAGTAGTTTGTAAGAGCAAACAACTGCTGTGGTGCTGCAAGATTCAGTTTCGGGACTTGTTCATAAACACTAGAGGGCTCTGATTGCGTAACTTCGAACGAGTATTCGCTAACGGAATACTCGTAACCCGGGGGTTACCTGTACTTCTGACATTTTGCATCATGATGTGATGGCATATTGGTCACTTGTCCTCTGGCCCTTTGCTGGTATGTAGGTCATTTGTCTCCTAGCCCTTTGCTTTCCAGCTATAGACATCTGTGGTTTTCACATAGTTCAACATCTGACAGAGAAAGACACAATATATTTTCTTGCCAGAACTGTCACATGAGATATGCTGATAATATTTCCAATGTGGATATAAGAAAAAAGGCTATGGGATACTAGCAGTTATGTAATGCATCCCTTAGTACTATGCTGTAATATAATAACAAAATAGCTGTGAGGAACTATTTTATTTTCATTCTTCACTGAAGAAAATTCGGTATTTTATTTAATTACAATTTATCTATAGGCACAAGCCAAAAAACACTTATCCTTGGATTAGATTAAACCAATGCATCTTGCCTTGAAATACTATCCTATTTTGTTCTATCAGTGTTTTATTTGTCTATTTTTAAATTTCTGTCTTTATGTATAAACCATTTCATTCATCCATAATGAATACAGATCCTTTGCTTTTAAAACTTATGATAGAAGGGAAATGCATGCTACTTTTTACATCAATTTTATTACAAACATATTTTGCTTCTTAGACTGTTGTTTTGACCTATTTTATTTTACCATGGCTCAGAGGGCAAAGCTGTCAAATTCTGATCTGATTTCTTGGCTTTATTGGCAGCATGAAAGAATGCTAGCCAGAACAACTGGCTCGGAAGATAACTGAGCTTATGACATATAGCCTGCATTTCCTCTTACTTTGCCAGATTAATGGAACCATTTTGAAGCTTATCTGTTGCTACGTGGTGGTGTTTTGCTGGCAGCAAAGGAAAACTTTGACAGCCTCTTACTTTACCTACAGATAATTTTGCAATGAGTTTGGGTCTCTCATAGTAAATGTTGCAGTGATATTTTCATATAAATGGTATCTAGTAATTAGCATAGCACAGCATAGCATAGCATAGCAGAGTTGGAAGGGACCTTGGAGGTCTTCTAGTCCAACCCCCTGCTGAAGCAGGAAATCCTTTATTTGGACAAATGGTTGTCCAATCTCATCTTAAAAACTTCCAGTGTTGTTGGAGCATTCACAACTTCTGGAGGCAAGTTGTTCCACTGATTAATTGTTCTAACTGTTCTTTGTATGTTTTAGCTTCCAGTCCCATAATCACCTGTATTGATATACTCTGCACTCTTTCTAGAGTCTCAACATATTTTTTTTATATTGTGATGACTAAAACTGGATACAATATTCCACATGTGGCCTTACCAAGGCTTTATAAATAGGTACTAACACTTCACATGATCTTGATTCTATCCTCTGTTAATGCAGCCTATGATTGCGTTGGCCTTTTTTGCAGCTGCAGCCTAATAATGGTTCATACTTAAGTGATTGCCCATTAGGACTCTTTAAGTTCCTTCTCACAATTACTACTATTGAACCAGGTACCACCTTTTCTATTCCTGTGCATTTGTTTTTTCTTGCCAATATAGTTATAACATATAACAGTAGGCCTTCATAAATGAAAAAGACAAGTAATATTATATAATTATTTTAAATATCCTTCCTCTCCCCTTTCTAACTCCTTCATGCTTTCTTTTCAGTTTGTTGCTATTTCATGTAACTAGCGTTTCTTTGTAGACTGAAAGATGTTGAACATATATTAGGATGATCATTTTAGAAATATTTCACTTCATAAGGCTGCACAAAAATCAATGTCCAGATATGACTACTTCTAACAGAACATGTGGATATATTGCTTTAATTTTCAATAGTTTGAATCCAGTGTAAGTTGAATTTAATTTCCAATAAGATCTATGGAAGAAGAATTAAGTCGTGACTAAGTTGCTTTTTAGTTGATTCAAATAACACTAGTTTGATGTCTTTCTTGGTTAAGGCACTGGGCTAGAAAGCAGGAGACTGAATTCTAGTCCGGTTTTAACATGAAGGGTGCCCTTGGGACAGTTATTCTCTCTCTCCTCTAGGAATTGGGCAATGGCAAAACACTTCTGGAATTTTGTCAAGAAAACTGCAGGTACTAGTCCAGGCAGTTACCAGGAATCAACAATGACTTGAAGGCACAAAAAAGGAAAAGAAAAGAAAATTACATGTATTATGACACTAAATTATCTATTCCAAAGGTAACATTTCAGACTAAGAGTCCCACAATTTAGAATTCAGTTCTGAGGTAAATTCTTATGCTTCTTTCTGCAAGAAAAAGCACTTACATCTAGTATTCCTTCTGACCCTATATTACAAAATATAGATGAGGACTGAAAGGATTCCACATGACAATCCCTTATCCATGGAAAGCTATCACATCAGGAAGAAAGAGAGAATCCTTTTCTGCAAATTGTTTTTCACAAGATCTAGGGCTTTTTTTAGGGTTGCATTGTGGTTGTTTTTTTGGTGCTACACATGGAGAATATCAATGTTCTCCCAGCATTTTAAGTATTCTGAAGAAGGCTGCACAGTGTGATTTTTGTTTGATCATTACAACCTAAAACTGAGGTTTTGTTTCTTACAGATACCTGAGTACTTGTTAGGTGACAGTTTCACTCAACTAAGCATATTTTCTCTTTTCTATGATAAGCTTGTTAGCTTGAGACTTGGTCTCCACCCCTTACAGTATGCACCTGTTGAAGGACCAATCTGTGAATCAGGATTTTGCAGTGCAAAACTATGAGTCAGGCATCTCACTATATCCTTTGAGATTTTAAGAAGTAGTGGATGTCTAGTCATGTTTCTTGGCCTGAGCTGTTTCTGAGGACCCCTCAGTGCTCTGGGGAAGATTTCAAGAAAGATGCAGAGGACTGGAAAGGAGAAACTATTTTGCTTAAGAAAATATGCTCAGCCAGATAACAAATCTGTGTTTCACAATGTTCCCATGTCCTTAATTTGCTGCTGCTGCCTTACAGATATCAAGATCTTTTTCGTTAAGATTCATATTGTGATTTCAAGGATATTTTTCTATCAGTTTCAGGAGATACAAGGTGACGGATGACTCCCCCACCCCTTTGCTAAATAAAAACTAGAAAAGAGTAGATATTTTACAACATTTCTGTTTCACCTAGTGAAACATATATACAATGGCAGATGCAAATTGGAATTAAATTGCACAGTATCATGAAATTATTACATCTATTTAAACCAGTTTACATTAAAGCAGTCTTATTTTAAGCAAACGCTTTGTATTATTTTGTAGTTAGAGCTCACTTTATGTTTGAGATGCCATGAATGAATCCTTAATTTATACATGTCAAAAGTTAAAAGTGAATGAATTTAGGAAAGAAAGAATCAGGAACTTTGGCAATGTTGTTGGAGAGGCGCCCTCCACTGTAACTTTGAGAATAGCTATAAAATAAGATTCTTTATTTTATGTAATGCATAAAATGCGCTGAGATATAGCAAGGTTATACATTCAGTTCTTGAAACAGATGAAAAAAACCACTGTCTAATACAGAGGTCTCCAAACTTGGCAACTTTAAGACTTGTGGACTTCAACTCCCAGAATTCTCCAGCCACCATAACTGGCTGGAGAATTCTGGGAGTTGAAGTCCACAAGTCTTAAAGTTGCCAAGTTTGGGGACCCCTGGTCTAATACTTTGGGTACACACACTCTTTGTAGTAATAATACTGTGCTCTACAGTACAAGGGCATTTGGGCTTAATGTATAGCTTCTTTTTCTGTTCATGTCTTTAAGATGGGGAGACTGGAAATAATGATGCCAAACCACTTTGCAACTAGTTATGTAATGTTCTGAGCAGCTGGAATACTTTAATCTTTATTTAGGCTATTTCTAAAAGCAGATTCGATTATTCTCTTGTGCAGAAAATGGCTTATTTGTTCTGTGACATTGTTGGCTCTGAAGTTCTTCTTTTCCTTTTCTTCCAGCATTCCAGTGTGATTTTTCCATCTGGCTTAGAAGCAGATGGCTTCAAGATAATTTAATTTGTCTTCCTCTCAACTCTCCCCATGCCCCAGGGATAATCAATTAACAGCCACTAAGATAGTAATTTTCAGCCCAACCTTTCACAGACTGTATCATTAACAAACTAGCCCAGAATTCTGGAATCCTGGCATTTACTTTTCATTTTTCCCCCCTGATTTTTGCCCAGTAGATATCAAAGTTCTAAGGCCTCTAATCTCAAAGCAGATATGCACTTGACTGTATTTTTATGTCTTTATTCTAAACACTTTTCTATAAAGTAGGATAATCTTCAATGAAATTAATGGAATCTATGTCCACATAATCTTTTATGTTCTAGTACACAGGTGTCAAACTCACCGTGTCACATTGTCATCACATAATGTTTCGTGACGTTTTCCTCCTTCCCCAAACTGTGGTGGACGTGGCCTGTGCGTGATGCATCCGGGCTGCAGGCCGTCAGTTTGACACCCCTGTTCTAATAGAATTGCAAGCTTGGGAGATTTAGCAGGTTAAGAAAATTGTTTATTAATTTTAGAAAAAAATATGTTAAATATCAGAGTGGTACTTTTCTATACAAAATTCCATTCGTAGTTTTTTTTTTAGGATATGTTAAGGCATTCTCCACTGTTCATAAAAAGGGTGGAAAGGAATGCAGAACTGATTTTTAACATTAGAACTACTTACGTACTGTGGTATGTGCTGCATTGTTGGAGAAGAATGCCCATAACAAGCCAAAGGAGTAGAATGCCACCAAAGAAGTGGAAGAAAGAAGGGAAGTAATCAGAATGGGGATATAGAGAAGGAAGGTGAAAGGAGAATCAATGGAGATATGGAGAAAAGGAAAGCAGAAAAGGACAGCTGAAGTGGTTCATGGGAAAGAAAAAAGTGATCAGGGGACAAATCATCAAAGAGAAAAACAGAGAAATAATGCCCATGATAGAAGAGGATATTTGTAGCTCAGGAATGAACTGTGGGATCTTTAGTGTGCTCTGAGCACTGATGTTGTTACCCAGTTTGATAATGAAATGTCTGCAACAAAACCACCAAGTTCAGAGAACACCAAGAACCCCCAAATAATTCCTCTTCCAATGGACCTACTACAACCAGAACACAAGTTCATTAATGATTTGGAAATTTGCACTCAAGGATTAGCCGGTGACATTGCCATTGCCCTGCGGACGCCAATTGGGGGCTTCTTTCGGTGTGGGGTATATTTGCACTGTATGTTGCAAGTGCATCGGGCCTTGTATAACAACCTATAGAAAATAATTATAAAGTTAAATGTCATATCTAAGAATTGTACATATATTTTCAAACACAGATATATGTATACAATGAGACATTTCAACTGTAATGCCAGTTATTCCCAGCAATTTTCCAAATCTAACAGGTTTTTTTACATTCAATTATCTTTTAATTTATCATGAATTACATTTCCAGAGCTAACATATTCTCTTTTTAAAACACATTGTTTTATTGTATTTTTATAAAACACAAGTCGTACACTATTTTAGGTACAGTGGTATTTATAGAGCCTTTGACTAGAGATAGTTAGCAGTGATGATTTAGATAACTTAACCCTTTAAAGATAAAGAAAAAAGTTTATATCAATATTAACTATTTTTTCTATCTTGTTAATGCTGGTAAGCATGAGTTTACTTAAATTTTTCACACCAGTCTAATGTGATAAATGGCATTAAATAAAGCCGGATGGTCAAGAGGGAATTTTTTTCCTTCGTTTTCATTTTCATTTCAGTCATCCCCATCTTCAAAAAGGGAGACTCCAGCTTAGTTGAAAATTACAGACCAATCTCCTTATGCTGCGTCACCTGTAAAGTCATGGAATCAATTATTAACCAATCCATTATCCTCCACTTAGAGACAAACAACCTACTCTCTAATAAACAATTTGGTTTCAGAAAAAAAATATCCTGTAATCTGCAACTCTTACACTGCAAAAACATATGGACTACACAACTCGATCAGGGCAAAGCAATAGACACAATCTACATAGACTTCTGTAAATTCAGTGATACACGACAAACTACTACTAAAACTAAAATCTTATGGAATATCTGGGCACCTGCATAACTGGATAGAAGCATTCCTGTCAAACAGACAACAAATAGTCAAAATTGGGAGTGTCCTATCAAATTCTGTACCTGTCAACAGTGGTGTCCCCCAAGGCAGTATTTTAAGACCAACTCTCTTCATACTCTGCATAAATGACCTCTGTGATCATATTAAGAGCAACTGCATTCTCTTTGTTGATGATGTAAAGCTATTCAACATCACAGACAATACTACTACCCTCCAAAAAGACCTTGACGATGTATCAGAATGGTCAATCAAATGGCAACTTCAAATCTCAACAAATAAATGCTCTGCCTTACATATTGGCAAAAAAATAAATAAATCAGAAAATAAAATGCAAGCTAAATAATCAAGACCTTGTTGAGGATCCAAACTTTGTCAAGGACCTTGGAGTAGTCATCTCTAATGATCTAAGTGCTAGAGCCCACTGTAACTACATAGCCAAAAAGGCATTAAGAGTTGTTAACCTAATCCTACGTAGCTTCTTCTCTGGTAATATCACACTACTAACTAGAGCATACAAAACATTTGCTAGACCTATGCTTGAATACAGCTCATCAGTCTGGAACCCATATCATGTATCTGATATTAACACAATTGAAAAAGTCCAGAAATATTTCACAAGAAGAGTTCTCCACTCCTCTACTCATTGCAGAATACCTTATGCCACCAGACTTGAAACTCTAGACCTAGAAAACCTAGAACTACACCGCCTCTAGTCCGATCTAAATATAGTATATAAAATCATACATTGCAATGTCCTACCTGCAAATGAATACTTCAGCTTCAATCATAACAATACAAGAGCACACAACAGATACAAACTCAAGGTTAACCGCACCAAACTTGACTGCAGAAAATACGACTTCAGCAACAGAATGGTCAATGTTTGGAATACTCTACTTGACTCTGTGGTTTTTTCCCCCAACCCCAAAAACTTTAACCTTAGACTGTCTACTATTGACCTCACCCCCTTCCTAAGAGGCCTGTAGGGGGCATGCATAAGCGCACCAATCGTGCCTACCGTCCCTGTCCTATTGTTTCTTTTTATTTTTCTTATAAGTATCTATCTCATGTATTCAAAACTATGTTTATTCTTATACCTGTATCTTGTAAGCGATTGACAAATCAAATAAATACTAAATAAATACTAAATACTAAATATTTTATTACTGATGTCTAGATTAGCATTCATGAAAGCATGCTGACAGTGAGCAAGCTAAGTATATAACAAATGCTTTGTCAGAAGCAAAATGATGGGTTGCTAAAGTACCACTTTAAGGGATTTCTCTGTCCCACTCCTTTACTTGCAACACTAGTGTTAATTTTCTCTGAAAATTAAAGACCCCCACAAATGTATGTTTGTAACTGAAACAGAACAGTGGGGCATCCATTATCCTTACTCAGCAAGAGACAGACAGATTGCCTCTAGTCTTTGCTGACTGCTAGTTTTAAAAAGTTAGTATCATACATATGCAGCAGTCCTGCTTTCATTATCACCCTATTTATGGTACTGGAATATCCATTTGTATCATCTGTCAGTAACCCATGTCTGTATTTGGGAAAATATGGGTCTTTATTAAAAACTTCCATCTTTCGTTCAAGTGAGCCTTTGTGACCCTTCCTTTTTCATAAGGCACCAAGTAGTATTCTTTATATGTGTAGTGGTTTGGATATAGCCCTCGGCAAAAATAATGTGAAGTTGATGATATAAAATCTCTTTGCTAATTCATCAGACCTTTCCCTCTGTCAGTCCGTATTTTATCAGTATCTCTGCCTATCTGGAACAGAAGAATGAGGGAGGAAACTAAGAAGGGCTTGTTGCTATTGCTTTAAAAACACGGCAGCCAGGGCAGATGAATATCTATTGTTAGGCATTAGTCTGATCATTTTGGGGATTCAATGCTGCTCCTCTTTTTAACATAATGCAGATTATTTTCCAAGAGAAAAGACAGTGATTCATGACTGATTAAAATTTTGTCATCTTTGGCATATTATTTTGAAAACAAATATGTACACCTTACTTAGGACTGTATTTTATTCTGCTGTAAAATCAGAATGAAATGCAAATGTTTATTACCAAGCAGTCCTTGACTTACAAGCACAATTGAGCCTGGAATTTATGTTGCTAAGTGAGAAATTTGTTAAGTGAGCTTTTTCCCATTTTATGACTTTTCTTGCCACAATTGTTAAGAAGATCATAACAGGGGATCATTGCATCCGTCCTAAATGTGAGTCAGTTGTCAAGCATCTGAATGTAAATCACGTGACCGGGGATGCTGCAATGGCCATATAAGTGTGAAAAATGGTCATAAGTTACTTTTTTCTGTGCCATTGTAACTTCAAATGGTCACTAAATGAATTGTTGTAAGTCGAGGACTACCTGTATTTTTCAGCAAGCGATGTCATATAAGAGGAATACTGGGCAGCTTTGGTGACATGTTTTGTACATATGTATCTATGGATTAACAGGCCAGGTGATTCCTATCAATTCTGGTGGATTTGACCACAGCCTTCCTTCCTCCATACAAGAGAATGATAAAGAAGGACCCCCCAACTGGATCATTTTGTGATAATGACTTAACAAGCACTGTGTCCCTCTACCTTAAACAGACCTACTTCAAAGAATTTAAGCATTGGCTTGATACATGGGGCTAAAATCTATCAATACAGCATTTTGTCAATCAGCAAGTAAACTATATGTCCCCTGCAGGCAAAGTAGATGTCTCCTGGCAGTTCAAAAACAAGATTTGATGTACCTGTCATTTTTCTCTTTATCAATTTGTTCCCAGAAATAGAATGTTGTATTGCTTTAGTATTGATTTAGTACAGAGAGAGGCTCATGTGGGATTGTGGATTATATGCCACAATTTTAGTAGTATTGTGGAAGCTAATCATATTTCTCAAATCGGCCATGGAAACTGCTGGATTATTTTTCTCTTGACTTGTTAAGGACATTTAAAACAAGATGTTTTAGGACAACTTGAGACCCCATAAAGCATTCTTGCCAAGTTGGGAATCTTCAGAAAATAGGTAATTTGATCTTCAGAAAATAGGTAATTTGATCTTCTTAATTCCTTGTTACTGATTTATAATTTTTAGAATATGTTGTCAGAGTCAGAATAAATATTACACAAGTTTAAATATTTTTGATTTTGTTTTTCTAATCACTTTCTCATGTTGCATTATTCATGCTGTGAATATTGCAGATCAGAGAGTTTTTAGGAGATTAACTTCTGTTTAAGTTCCTAGCCTTATTGAAGAACTTGAGCATCTGCTGCAATTAGAGAACACCAAAATGTTCAGGAAAAACAAAATATGAGCAATTGATGCCAATTTCCTTAAATACAAAGTTTTCTATGAATTCTTTTTTTAATACAAGGCTTAATAAAGACTGGTTGCATTTCTGTTTCCTTGTAGATGACATAAAAACCCTTAACATGAAATAAGTGTTTATGAATGCTGTCCTCTTTATCAAACAACACAGTGCTAAGCTGGATGTAGAATTCATGTGCTCTTTCACATATCTCCTTTTATCCAGTGGCTAGCTATATTAAGCCTTTGTTGTTTTGCTTAATACCTTCCACTGCTAACAGTGTCTTCAATAGACCAAGAATAAGATCAAAAAATAGTAGGCTGTATCTTAACTGATATCAAAAGATGTGGCTTATCCTGAAATAAAGCAACTTCATTTTATATTAAGTTTTTGAACCAGTGCAGTATTTAGGACTAGAAGACCAGTAGAACAACCAGTTATCTTTTTGCTTTGTTTTCATTCATCTTGTACAGATGGAGGAAAATAAACATAGATAATGCTGAACCAAAGATATTACCATTATTAATTGGTTTAAAATATCAGTGGAGCACAAATGTATATATTTATATGATTATGGAACAGTCCATAATGAAAGATAAAAATGTGTATGATATATGTGTGTGTCATAGTTTCATAATAAAATACCATACCATATTTTTACAACCTGATTTGGTTTGCAAATTGAAACTGTCTTTAGAATAAAAACATTTTACGTTTTGCTCTTCCCCCATTTATTTATTTGGCTGCCTTGACCTGCTTTAGTTTTAAAAGCACTCTGATTACAATCAATGCCATTCTTTAGATTCAATTTATCTTCCTTGGAAAAAGTTGCAGAAGTGAAACCTTTAAAAATATTTTAGTTCTAGCACTTCATTATTCATTAATATGCGAAACAGCTACATGAATACTTTGCAGGGCCTGTTGACATGAGCAAAGCAACCAACCATCTCCAAAGGGCTGAATCAGACAATCCTCCACAAGACTCACAAGACTAGTTTTCTTCATGGGGTTGCCCATGAAATGAAGGAGCTGTGAATGTCCATGCCAACAGAGATGCTCTGGGAAAGTCATCCAAGCAGTGGTGCTAAGTTGCCAGTAAACATGCTTAGTTCACCACCTCAAAGACATTCTGTGCACATGTCTAATGAAGTGGTCCTTCAGGTGCTTTGAGGTAGTTCCAGCTCATCAGCTGATGGAGCAGTGTTTTCTTGCCTCTTAAGTCAATCCCAAGCAAGGAAACTGTGGATTATCTCCTCGTAAATGATGACCATGAAGGAAAACAGGTGTGATTAATTCTCAAAAGGAAGGACTGGACAATTCCCTATTGGCAAGCCACAGCTTTCAGGTGACCAGGAATAAATAAATCTGCATATATACATGCACATGTACACACACACACACACACAGAGAGAGAGAGAGAGACACATCCCAGACCCTTAGCTTTCAGAGAGTGGGGAAAATTTAACATGGTACATATAAGTGTGTTCCAAAAGTAACTTTCTGCATTCAGGACAGGGATAAGACTGCAGGCTGAATTTCACATGGATGTCCTTGCAGCAAGGAGAAAAAGAAGAAAGAAGAATAGAGAGAAAAGGTCAGGGGGAAAAAAGGAAAGTGAATTCACTACCAAGTATTTCTGCTCCCTTTTACTCTTATTGTTAGAATCATAACCGCAGGGCTAACCAAATACCCCGAAGCTGTTAAAATTAGAATTAACACAACAGAATTATTCCCAGAACTAAAATAAAATATTCTAAATGCCTGTATCTCACTTGGGCTTTCTGTTTCAATGAAAACACAAGGTTGTACAAGTTCTCATATACGCAACCTGAGATGATAGAAAGAATTAGCCAAATATATATAAAGTGTTAACCATTGTTGGTTAAACTGAATGTATGCAAGAAAAGCAGCTCTGTTAACTAACAGGCAGGCAAGGCCATATGGTAGTTGCAATGCCACCAGAGAGTTTTAGAGAATGGGTAATTAATTAGAGATAACAACGCCACATATTTTGGTATCCAGACAACAGCCCCAGTGTCTGAATTCTGTGCAAAGACTTCAAGGATTTGTGAGATAGGCTTGTAGCAAATGAATTACAAGAGCTCATTCTCAGAAGTTTAAATCCCAGATTATCATGTTTTGCTACAGTGGTTTCACAATCTGGCAGTAACTCAAGTCTCAAGAAAGAATGGGAGGGAGGGAAGACTAATAACAGGAAAACCTAAATATTAAGGCTTGTTAAGTAAAAACTGTTTAATTTATGTTGAATGCATCTTTGGTGACCCTAACATAGTAATGATAAATACATTGGTTGAAAATAATTTCAGATGAGATATGAAATGTAAAGTTATGGCATAAACTTCTAGACCAGGGGTGTCAAACTTACATCATGGTGGCGTCACGTGATGTATTGGGACGTTTTCCCCCTTTGCTAAACTGGGCATGGGCGTGGCCAACATGTGACGCATTTGGCCCGTGGGCCAGGAATTTGACAGCCCTGTTATAGACAGACATGGTGAAATCTGAATGTTACAGTGAGAGAATTGTTGTTTAAACTATTCTGATATTCTCCTTCTGTTCTGAGATTTCCTCTGCATGAGGATCGTGTCTTTTATTTTTGCTGTTATTTCTGACATTTCTAATCTGTCTTTAATTATTTTCTTGCCCAATTACATAAATTTGGCTTTCAAGACCTCACAGTTGACTCCAGTGTGGTATAGTAGGCATGCCACAAAACCAGCAGCAGGGATCTCTAAATTCAAGTCCATTCGCAGCATGGAAGTTCACTGAATGACTTCAGGTTATTCTATTTTTGCCCAACTTCCCACACAAGTTGGTTATTGTCAGGAAAAATTAGAGGGGGGAGAATTATATATGTTGCCCTTAACCCCAGGAAGAAATAAAATGAATGAAACAATAAGCATTGTAACAGTTCACAGCACCACCCAGTTATTTAGATAATACTATCTGGTTCTGTAGCTCCAAGCAGTCTACCATTTCATCATAGACAATCGTGACTTTAATGACCACGAAGTCCCAACCATGAATATCTTGCTTCTAGAAGGTTCAGCATGAGAAGAATCTGCCACAAAGACAGCCTCTGGATTCTCAGGATTTGATAGAAACTCCATGCAAAACTCGATTTCAGATTTTTCTTTTTTATGCAAACAACGAGATGAAAAAGCAAGTATGTTATTTTCAGCTTCCCAGGCACAGTCTTCAGAGAGTTAGTAAATTTATGACCAGGGATGCCAAGCTAGGTGTCTCACATTTTTAATACTATTCCAAACTGTAGTGAAATCGAACTTCTTCTCTCTAATAATGTTATAGCCTATGTGTTCAGCTTAATCTATTGCTCTATTTCTACCTCCTATCTATCCTACCCTAATTTTGAGTTAAGGCTTACCATTCAGTCAGCAATATTCTTTCTGGCACTTGCCTTTTCCCAGGGTGATAAAAAATCTTTGATTTTTTTTCCTTCATGCCTGATCCTTGGAGGATCAGCTGCTCAGAGTAGATCCTGTCCTGTGTAACATCCATTTTCTCAGATTCCTCAATTATCTTCTTCAACAATTTTCTTCAGGTTTGCCCTGGAAATAATATGCCTTCAGCTATGTAAATAATGTGCAATCCAACTCAAGTACACTGGCCCACATTGTTCTTCATTAAAACCATAAATCTGTTATGGAGAGCGTGGGCTAGGTCCATCTTGCTTGTTAGCCATGTCTAGTCTCCATTCAGGAAAAGCACCAGGGCCAGACAAGATAACTCCTTCTTGCTTAAAAGTCTGTGCTGACCAATTGGCCCCCATCTTCACCCGAATCTTCAATAGATTACGAGAGATGTGCTATGTTCCTTCCTGCTTCAAATGCTCTACCATCATCCCAGTGCCAAAGAAGCCCTCCATCAAGGAACTGAATGACTACAGACCAATTGCTCTAACATCTGTAGTTATGAAAATCTTTGAAAGGCTTGTGCTGTCCCACCTGAAAACCATCACGGATCCGCTGTTAGATCCCATGCAGTTTGCCTACCGAGCAAATAGATCGACAGATGATGCTGTTAACATGGCTCTGCATTACATCCTACAACACCTTGAATCTCCAAATACCTACGCATGGGTCCTCTTTGTAGACTTCAGTTCAGCATTCAATACCATCATTCCAGACACTCTTCTAAGTAAATTAAACCAACTAGTGGTACCTGAACACACTTGTAAGTGGATCATAAGCTTCCTAACAGACAGGAAGCAGCAGGTGAAGCTAGGCGGAATCAAATCCAATACCGTACAATCAGCACAGGGGCCCCCCAAGGCTGTGTGCTATCTCCACTTCTCCCTATATATCAATGACTGCATCTCAAACGATCAACCTGTTAAAATACTGAAGTTTGCTGATGACACAACAGTGATTGGTCTCATTCGAGACAACAATGAATCTGCATACAGACAGGAGGTTATACAACTTGCCTCGTGGTGTAACTGAAACAGCCTGGAACTGAACACACTCAAAACCATAGAAATGGTGGTAGACTTTAGAAGAAACCCTCCCATACTGTCACCTCTTACAATACTAGGCAACACAGTATCAACAGTAAAGACCTTCAAATTTCTACTATATCACATGACCTAAAATGGACACCTAACATCAAAAACATCATCAAAAAAGCACAACAAAGAATGTTCTTTCTGCGCCAACTCAGAAAGCTCAAACTGCCCAAGGAGCTGCTGATCCAGTTCTACAAAGGAATTATTGAGTCTATCATCTGCACCTTTATAACTGTCTGGTTTGGTTCTGCAACCCAACAGGACAGACACAGACTTCAGAGGATAATTAGGACTGCAGAAAAAACAATTACTACCCACCTGCCTTCAATCAAGGACCTGTATACTGCATGGGTCAAAAAGAGGGCTGTGAAAATATTTATAGACCCCTCACATCCCGGACATAAACTGTTTCAACTCCTTCCCTCAAAATGATGCTATACAGCACTGCACACCAGAACAACTAGACACAAGAACAGTTTTTTCCCGAAAGCCATCACTCTGCTAAACAAATAATTCCTTCAACACTGTTCAACTATTTACAAAGTGTACACTACTATTACTGTTAATCTTCTCATCACTCCTTATCACCCATCCCCTCCCACTTGTGATTGTAGGACTGTAACTTTGTTGCTTGTATCCTTACAATTTATATTGACTGTTTCCTAGTATGATTTGATTGTACCCTATGACTATGATTAAGTGTTGTACGTTATGATTCTTGATTCTTAACAAATGTACTTTTTCTTTATGTATACTGAGAGTATTTACACCAAGACAAATTCCTTGTGTGTCCAATCACACTTGGCCAATAAAGTATTCTAGTCTAGTCTAGTCTAGTCTATTCTCAGTGTTCCTCTGGCAATTTAAGACTCAACGTTTTCAATGCCGGTCCAGCATCTGCACCACTGCCTTCTCTCTCCTTTGAGAAATTTTCCCTTGGGAAACTAAACCATGCTGTACTCTCCATTTTTATTTATCAATGAAACCAGTGCATAAACAGAAACCTTTATTTAGGTTTCAGTCCACATATGTGGACAACCAGCAAAAAGCCCTGACTAAATGCAGACTTTAATCCGGTAAGGAATAATCCCCCTTTCTATAACATCATTGACTTTTTCCTTAGGGGCGATGTTCCTTTCTGCTTTTTTTTTTCATAGCATAGCACGTCAGGAGTTGGACTCTGTAATTGTGATTTAGGAAACCATAGGTTACTATCATGGCTTCAAAGGCGCATTGAAGGCTTTGTTGCACTAGGCACATACTTACATTTTTGTCAGCAGGCAGATAATCATAAATGCAGCACTTTTGCAATGCATCAGAGAATCTTCATACCCTTTGCTTTGTTTATCCAAGAAATTAAAAGTCTATAAGAGCAGATATAAGAGCAGATATGTTGACTATGCTGACCAACTCCCCTTGAGAATGTTAATTTTTCCAATAGCATTCAGGAAATTAGGTATACAATATATAAGCCAACTCTGTGAGATGAGATATCAATCAATGATATATCAATGATATATCTTGATTTTTAAAAATGAAAATATTCTGCTTTTAGCTGTAATTTTTCTGGAAGGTGAGTTTTCAGTCTTTTGATAATACCAAGATACTTGCCTTTGGTATTGGTGTGAGAGTCAGGTTACATATTGTATTTTGTATAGTGCTGCATGCATGTTCAAAGGCAGCGAGTTTATAGCTTAGGGGTCTCCAAACTTGGCAATTTAAAACTCCCAGAATTCCCGGGTTTGTTTGTCGGCTCGGCGGGATTGTGCGCGCGATCCCTGCCCGCTTAGGTTTTGGGGCTCCGACCGGCGGGTGCGGCAAGGCTGCCCTGCAGGGGTAGCTGAAGGTGGGGTCCGGAGGAGGGTTTGGGGGTGCAGACCCCTCCTGGCCGGCGAACCCCTTTACCAGGAGTGCAGCGGCGGTCCGTAATGGCCGCCACAAAGAAGTTGACAGCCGGCAAGTATGCGCAGGAGGAAGAAGAGAAAGTTATTGAAAGTGAAAGTTCTTCTTGGTTGACCCAGGGCTTTGAGATTTATCTAATTTAATTCCTGGAAAAGATGGTTTTTGATGATTTTTTCCACAAGAGAAAAAAAAAAAAAAAGCGGCTATTTTGAGGTGCTGAAGGAAAGTTTACTCTCCCTCCCGACGGAATTAAGCCGGAAGGGAGAGGATAAAGAAAATATATAAATTTGGATCTTGTTGGAGGAGATGCCTTGAAGACTTGAGGACAGAAATATAATCTTAACAAGGCTTTAAAATATAGATTTGGACTCTTTTTTTTTTTTGTTTGATACCACCCTGGAAGAGGAAGGGGGAATTTTGGCTTGCTTGGATTTATTGAGGATTGTGGATTTTGGGATTGTTTTGCCTTTCTCTCGGAATATTTGGTTGGTGTAAGAAGGAAGAGGAATAAAGAAAAGAAAAGATTTATTTATAATGGCTTTCCTTTTGAAGACCTGAGGGATGAATATGAGCAAACAAAAGCAGCCTGCAAAGATGGCATGGAAAAAGCTTTTCTATTTCTAGAAATGGCGCTGGTCAATTACCAACAGACAATGGAACAGATGGAAACGGAAGAAGAACAACAAGGAAGAGACGAAGACGCCATCTTCATTGAATCCCAAAACTTATCTAAGGAAGAAGGAAGGAAGAGAGCAAGGAAAATGAAGGACTTAAGATTTAAAAAAACATTTGAGAAAGAGAAAAATATGATGCAAAATAAATATAATGATAATAAACAAGAGAAAAAGGGAACACAACAGAGAAGGGATCCCAGCAAGGCAGAGGTTAGAAGAAGAAGGGGGTAGGAAGATTTGGTGGGGGAAGAAAGAAAGGAAAGGCGGAGAAAAGCCTCAAAGCTTTAAAATTGGATGGGAGAAGAGGGATTTTTTTTAGAGACAAAGGATGAAATATAAATTTCTGTAAGAAAGATTCTGCTAAGGTACAGAAGATGGTATTGTAACATTTATATTTGAAATAGTAAATTAGAATGGTTTAAGATTTAATAAGAAATTAAAATGTTGAAGTTTAAAATTGAAATGTTGAAGTTTTTAATAATGATTGATTTAATAATGATTGATTTTTGAAATGTAATAAAATATCGAAGGAAAGGAGGATACAATGTATTTAAACATTTTTGGTGGATAGAATGTACCAAGCAGAACCAAATTGGGTATTTGTTATGTTGAATGTTAATTTTACTAATTTAAGGGGAGGATAGAAAGGCATCATACTCTGATTAGTGATTTCAGGAGAAATTCTTTTTATTATAAGAAGAGATAGAGGGATAATGAATGGGCAAAGATACAAATTTAATGATTTAATTAAGATGGATTAAATAAGATAGAATTGTGAAGAGTGATATGCGCTATTATTTTAGCCCATGCAAAGAGAGGTAACTGGGGCCAAGGTACTTTACTAAAAGATTTTTTTATGTTTGTTTGTGTTTGTTTGTGTTTTATGAGAATATTGGGGAAATTATTGTAGAAAGACAGGGAAAGATTTAATATGTAATGATTTGTTTGTTGTTGAAACTTTTAATAAAACTTGTTTATAATAAAAAAAAAAAACTCCCAGAATTCCCCTGCTAATATGTTTCCTTTGCCAGGTTCATGAAACAGCTGGATCTTGAAGGGATACTTGCCAGTAACCATTTTGAAATGGAAATAAGTATTTCACTACACTTTGGATGCGCCTGGTTGCTTTTGCTCTTTGCGATTGGGGTGACATTACGGACAACACATATGTATACCTGCCCTTTGTGCCCCAGTCAGTGTACGCTTGAGGATCTCATGACAATGTGATAGAACACAATTAACGTTGCTAGTTTCTGGACAAGATCTGTTTAACCTGTACATACTTTAATTTTGTATTTTATATTTTAAATTTTATGTCATATAGTATGCTTTATTGTGGTGCTTCTGACACGAATAAACAAACCATTTTGAAGAGTGTTCTTTACAATTGTAGAGCCACCTACAAAAGACAACATGATCAGTGTAAATTCACTAGGAAGGAACATCACCAGGTTGGTGGCTATTCTGGTCGAGACAGAATTCTTGGTACTCTTCATTATAAAATCATAATCAGAGAAATTTCGTTGATAGTCCATTAAGCAGTGGTACACATCCATACTTTTTTATTGCTACTATTATTCCTCCTATCACGAACATGGAATATACGAGCTTTAGTAAAATCATTTGCAAGAAGCCCTTTTATTTTAAAAGTAAGAGAAAGGGTATGAAAAGGGCTTTTCCTTCTAAGTTTTATTCTGGATTGTTGATTTCATTATTATGCAATCCACTACATGAGTCAAAAAACACATCCAAAATGTTCCTTCAAGTCCACATTGTAACAATTGGGCCATATTATATTTGCAAGCATTTCTTTGTTTTTGACAGTACAGTTTATTTTCAGAAAGAGGCCCCACTCCAGCAGCTGAATAGAAAGTTTATCCAGCTGTGAAAATATCTAATTGCATGTTTGGAAGCATTTGTTCTTTTCATTTGTACCTGCAGGCATGCTTGTAGAAATGAGTTTGTCATTTTGGCACTGCTATTAGTGCTAAATTTTATAAGCAGTGTTTTATATCATGGTGTGTGTTATCGTATTCTTAAGTCTGTTGATATCAATTTATACTGTAAGGTGGTTTGTTTCTCTTTCTCGTATTTCATACCATAGGGCAGAATTGAGTCTAGTGTAGACAGCTCAGAAATTTGTGCTCTCCAAAAAATTTGGATGTCACAGAGAAGTCAATACTTCTGCTTTATTTATTATTTATTGTGGAATTTATTTTAGCACAGGTATGATAGAAAACATGTGTGTGTGTGTGTGTATGTGTTTGTATGTATGCATGTATAAGATGAAATATGTCATCCAAAGCAAAAGACATCAGTATAAATTTATGAAATAGAAAGAATGCTGAAAGAATAATATCAGAAATATAGCAAAGTACAAGTAAAATGCATCTCAGATTATCATTTCATTTCTCTTTTTCTGTTTGCCTTGAGAAGTGTTGGACCTGTCATATAATAAAAATCAGCATATTTTAATGCTAGAATATAAGTTTAAAAAAATGTTAATATGGGAATGAGAGCTCTGTTGTCCTTAAAATACCCCTAAATGACAATTCACTACTGCCCATAGTGGTTAAAAGTATTCCAATTTATAGTTCAATAATCTTTGTTAAGATGAAATAAATCTTCATTTAGCATAATTAGATTTAACATCAGTTGCACACCTTTTATATTAGACAGCATTTTCCTGGCTTATATAGTTACTAGACTCTTATCAGCTCACAAAAAGCAATAGTGACTGCAGAATTTTAGGGTCCGTGTGCTGTATTGTTCGCTTTTATTTCAATTTTGAGGTTATTTCAGAGATAGAGTGAAGAAATTCATATCTTGCTTGCTTGAAATCTTAAATCTGCTGGATTTGTTAGCTTTCTTTAGTTGTGTGGTTTTGATAACAGCACTACAAGACTGGCCTATTCCAATATGCATTTTTAATTGAGTGTCATTGTGAAGCATTACTTACATAATTCATTTTATTCTTTGGCATAATTTGTTTTACCTGATTCAGAAACCCGTTTTTTAATCTGTTGTTTGTCAAAAAGTTGGATATATAATTCCTGTACTTTATAAAGTGAGGAAATTATAGAATCCCTTGAAAAATTGATGAAACTTAAATGCTTTGCTTTAAGAAAAATAGTCATCCGTATGCAGATTGCTTGCATTCCCTCTACCCACATAATAGTTTGTAAGAATAACTTAAGAATAACATGTTAGTAATTATTATGTCTACTAAAAGTGGGGTTTTGCTTGTTTATTTTAAAGGAAATATCTATTAGAAAATTCAGTTTTAAATAATTCTCAATAATTCTTCCTCCTTCCCCTCATTTATGCTGCATTCAGTACAAAATGTTTTCATTTAGCTACAACTCCAGTACTAATATGTAAAGGTAATGAAGCAGAAAATTTCCCATGTCGTACTATGAGGGCTGAAAAGAACAGCTTGGGTTAGTGCAGACAAACTTAAAATACACGCTTTAGTAATTGGAACGATTGGAAAATCTCTGCTTTTGTTTGTAAATTTTATAATATGGCTTCAGTTGTGAGTATTATAAGCATTGTGCAACACTTCTCTTATAAGCTAATGCTTATTTTAAATAAATGGTTATATATTGTAAGGATGATTATTTATAGAGATTCATAGGTTTTTTTAATAACTATACTGATTTTAATCTATTGGAAAGTCTGACATAGTTCCAATTTAACCTTGTAAGTGATCTAGAACAGCGGTTGCCAACCGGTGGGCCGTGAGAAAATTTTGGTGGGCCGCAGAGAAATCTCACCCCCAGAGCACCCCTCCAAAGCAATTAATCCAGGCTGTGCAGAAACACAAGGCTGCGCTGCCCACATGGCCCGCAGGAACCCTCCCACCCACTCACTCCTTACCCAGCAAGCTTGCCTGCTAAATTTCTATTTTTCCTTTTTCCGACCATCATCTGTTCTGCTGTGCCGGGAGATTTAGATTAGCTAGGAAGCAGAAAATGACTGGATTTCTTGCTTTCTAGCTAGTTTTAGATCTTCGGCTCTGCTTTTAAACACAGCCGAACCTCCCTTAGGACTGAAGGTTTGCTTGCAAGCAAATTCAGTGCAGACTCACGGCAAGCAAATTTGAGAGACTGAGCTAGCCGATGGCAGATAGATAGATCACTGAATGATTCTGTGAGCAACTCAATCTGCCTGCTTTGCCTGATTTTGGGTAAAAGTTGCTCTTTTTTATTAAAAAAATTCAATATTTATATAAATATTTATAATATTTATATACAAGCCACGCCCAGCCAGTCACATGACCAACAAGCCACACCCATGCCCACAGAACTGTTTAGTGGTCCCTGGGATCTAAAATTATGAGTTTGGTGGTCCCTGAGGTCCAAAAGGTTGGCAACCCCTGGTTAGAATAGAATCATATAGGGATAGAATCATATAGTGATCACCAGTAAGCTATAAATCAGGGGTGTCAAACTCGATTTCATTGAGGGCAGCATCAGGGTTGTGTTTGACCTGGGAGGACTAGGGGTGGTGGTGGTGGGTGGATGGCCAGTGGTGGGCGTGGTCATGGTGGTCATGGCTGGGTGAGCATGGCCATGTGGGCGTAGCCATGGTGGGCGTTTGACACGGGCTCAAGATGCCTTTTTCCCCCTTCTCTTCTTTCTTTCCACAGTTCTTTACTATAACCATTTTCCTATCTGTTCTGCCAGATATTACTGGCAAACATTTATTCTTCATACGCCACTAAACTTTTTCTTCATACGCCACTAAACTTTTTATTTCTAAATTTATACCCCATTGTTTAGTAGTAAATGGCTGGCTGGCAGAGGCACCACAGGCTGGTCCTTTGATATTTCCAGGCTGGCCCTGTGGGGCAGATTTAAGCACCCCACGGGCCTTGAGTTTGACACCCCTGCACTAGAACAATCAGTGTTGTTTCTGTCACATGTCATAAACTGAACCATAACTAACAAGGATTCAAATAAATTCCCTCTTGCGAAGTATACAATAGCTGCATCCTGAGCACTATCTCAATAAAATTTTCTAAAGGATAGACCGGGCAGTAGTTGTCAAAGAAAAATAGCCAGTGCAAGGAGGGCCTCTTGAGAACAACATGAAACATAACTACTTTCAGGACTGGTGGCACTGTGTCCTTTGAAACCGAAGCACTAACAATGACTTACTAGCAAACCGCTGTACAAAATATAGTGGCCAGATGGGAGATCTACCTGATGTTAAATCTGGAAAAGAGAGTCACTAAAGAAGGCCATTGATACAATAAAGCAGGAGAGGTTAGAGTACTTCACCTCTATTATTGTGATGTTGTAGGCCCAAATCTTGAGGTGATACTTGTCTTGGTAAATAGTAGTTTTGGTTTTCCTCCACTGTCTTTCCAAATGTTTCTTATATTTTATTTATTAGTTATTTGAATTTAAAGAAAAAAAATGAATTTTAAAAGGTACTTCTAATTTGTCTTCTAGAGCTAAACCAAGGAGCCACCTGAAATGAGCACACAGGGAGTGGTTGCTTCGTGAGCCTACCTTACCTCCTATTGACAATGACTAACCAGGCATGCAACAGAACTGCCTAGCAGCTCACTGAAAACTTCTTAAATACCCTCTGGAATCTGTTGAGGTTCCTGAATTTCCTGGGATAGCCCACCGAATAGACCTTCTCACCCCAGTCTATTTTATCTGGATAGGGAAGTTGCATAATGATAAAGGGTTGAGGGAAATCTCCACTCCCCATACTTCCCTCAGAGATGAAAATGAAGTGAGATGCCAAGGCAATGGTCATCTGGGAGGCCATGAACACCTAAGCTCTACCAGGACCTTACACCTGTGCTCTACCAAGATTTTAAAAAATTGACAATAACTAAAGAAAATAACTAAAGACTACAATTAAAGAAGAAAAAAAGAATGGATTAAAAATATGCTAGGGTTGGATATATTGAAGGATATTTTTGAACAATGGACTCAGAAGCTAATTTTAATAGCCTCTGCCTCTATAAATATATAATCTCTAAAAGATGTTATGGAAGAGGAACAAGTTCTGCTTGACAAAACTGAGACTGAGTTGAAAATGGATTTAAAAATGAGGGGCTACAAAAATGATATGGGAAAATATGTTATACTGGACATACAAAAGAAGCTGGCTGATGTCTTAATAATTAAAAAGGGTATTTAAATAACAAACCAAGAGAATGACCAGGATAATTTTTTTATATTGGATTTACAAAACAGGCATCTTAAAGTTTAGAAGATTTTTTTGAGAAGGGACAAAGAACAAATAAAATAAAATTCTGGGACATTATTAAAAGATTAAAGATCAAAATTGTTAGAAGTAAAAGGAAGAAATATAAAGTTGATTTACTTGATCAAGATTAAAATAGATAAGTTGCTATTTCTGGTAATCCTTAATTGACTTTTATTGATATCAGACATGAAATGATAAGGTTTTATGAGGTTTTGTTTATAGATTAAAAGATGGGATATAGGAAAAATGATCATATTTTAAGAAAAGGTAATAAGTTACTAAAATTGTCATACTTACTGTGATGAAGGGGGGAAATTACTTATTTATATATTACTTTTTTTCTTTTATATATTCTTATTTTTCTTTCTTTTCTGTTTCTCTTTCTATTTTCCCCTTTCTTGCATCTTCTACTTTTTATTCTTTCAGGATTTTTGTATTAGCTTTTATTGTTGTTATAATGATACATCTTAATAAAATTACTATTCAAAAAACAATTTTTGAAGCACTTTTGACAATAGCTTAAATTTCAGCATGATGTCTGCCATATTTACTGAAGCAAATTCAAAGCTCAGTTAAGGTAACTCCTTAACCCAGGAGAAGAGAGCATTCCATGCTACTTTTATGAAGTTTTATGAAGTCTAAGAGTCTACCTATGGAGCTTTTGATTACCATTCAGAAATTACAATTCATGTGCTACATGTAGAGCCATCACTTGCAAACAAGGACAAAGCAAACCTTTATTAAGCAAAATAGTATCCCTTTAGGGCAAGGGTCTTCAAACTTGGCAAGTTTAAGACTTGTGGACTTCAACTCCCAGAATTCCTGAGCAAACATGACTGGAGGAGAAATTCTGGGAGTTGAAGTCCACAAGTCTTAAAGCTGTCAAGTTTGAAGACCCCTGTTCTAGGGTATTTTTATTATTTATCAACCAGTGCTCTTTTTTTTAATGAAATCCCAATGCTTAGTTTTTGTAAAGAACACTGTGGCTTTTTAGTTGTGAGAACAAAAGAAGTTACTCACGTTGTAATAAGAGAAAGAGAGACAGAGCAGGATCTGGATTTTGTTAGCACAGGATGCAGCTGGTCTTTCCCTGAGAGGGTTTGAGGAGGAGGGAAGAATCTGCTCTACCTTCCCTTCCCAATGATATCTGCTGTGCATAGTAAATCTTGTTTATGTCAGCTTAGGTAATCAAAGTATCTCCTTTAAAAAGATAAAAGATAATGTGAATTAATATAGATCTTACTTAAGCTAAAAAGCACCTCTAGCACAATCCCTATCTTTTAAGTTCTGACTAAATTCCACAAAGCCAAACATTTGCTGCCCAGAAGCCAACAAGAAAAATTACTCTTAGTGCCCAACAGGATCTGCTTTCTCATGGTGCATGGATTGAGCTGCAATGTCTGTAAAATGTCCCCTCTCTTTTATTTCCTTGACACTCGGTAGAAACCTAAATGAACTGGATTCTGCACAACTGCAGAGCTGTCCCCTTCCTTTTCTCACTGTTTTATGTCATTGGAGGTGGGATGACAGGAGACAAAATAAGAACCTTAGTAATGTTCCCATTGCTTTTCCAGCTGGATAGTTGGCTCAGCTTAATGAAAGAGGAAGTTGCATACATCTGCTTTTTATGGAACTTTGCTTTGGTGAGAGAATGAAGACTCTCTAACTTAATTTTTGCTAATGTTTTCATTACTTTGACTACTTCATACCGACTTTTTCAACTCAGAAGAAAAACATCACCAAACTTCATGTTCATAAGTTGATTTTGTTTCCATCTCTCCAAATCAATGACATTAAAGCTAATTGCAAATTTCAGAGGAATGTGCATTTGTTTCCTTGATGTAAGGAAAAGGCATTGCACAAGCCAGCAGGGAAATTATAAATGTCTTAGACTGAATTAGGTTTTGGATTGTATGTAGGTTGAAATTGTTCTGATGCTATAGGTCTTATATAGCTGTATGTTTATCATGGTTTATCAGCCCATTCACAAATTTTGGTTTTTTTGGTTGAAAAGTACTTATATGTTTGAGATGGTCAGTGACCACAATAAAATACTACTACTACTACTACTACTACTACTACTACTACTACTACTACTACTACTACTATTACAGATAATTTTCAACCACAATGGAGGCCAGAATTTTGGTCATGTCATTGTGGTTATAAGTCAAGGCACACACAACCAGACTTGATTTTATAACCATTTTAACAATGGTCATAAGCAATTACCATGGTTGTTAAGTGAATCATGTGGCTGTTAAGCAAATCCAGCATATCCAATTGACTTTTTGGCCATTTTCTGCTAATTGTGGTCACATGACCATGGGACACAGCAACCAGTCCTCAATGCTGGCTGGTTGGCAAAGCCCAAAATGCAATCATGTGTCTTCAGGCCTCTTTGTGTGTGACAGTCATAACTTTGCGGATGGATCATAAGTAGCTTTCTTGTCTTGTCCTTCATTATTTTGAACAGCTGTTAAGTGCCAGGTTATAAGTCAGAGTCTTTGTATATGCATTCAGATCAATCCCTCTTCCATTGTTTGTAACTAGTTCTTCATTATCAATTAATTGGGGCTTTCAACCCTTTGTTATTGCTATCCTTTAAGTTATGTTTCCTGTCTGCTTTCTATAATTTTGTATATCTTGATCATGTCTTCATCCAGTCACATTTGTTTTCTGAGGTAAATCTTCAGTGTTGTGTCTCAAAGAACATGTGTTCAAGCCCCCGAGTCATTTTAATTATAGTCTTTAATGTTTTTTCCATTTCTGTTATATCCTTCTTGAGATGTGGCAGCAGAACTACACACAGTTTTCCACATCTGGAGAAGTAGACTTAGATGACTACTCCAAGGCAATGCAGATGTTAACAGGATTGTTTATTTCTTCACTTCTGCTCCTTACTTTTGTTTCCGGTTTACAAAACTGTGCAGTATACTGAGCCATCTAGTGTTCCCACTGTAGATTGCATAAAAAAACAAAAAGTAAGAGAAATGTTATGACAAGAGATTGACAGTGCTTCTAAAGCAGGGTTTCTCAACCATGGCGGTTTTACGTTGCGTGGACTTCAACTCCCAGAATTCCTCAGTCAGACAAGCTGTCTGGGGAATTCTGGGAGTTGAAGTCACGCATCTTAAAAGTTGCCAAGATTGAGAAACACTGTTCTAAAGTAACATATTACTGCTAGTGCTTTCTCATCCAATTGAATGACTGCTTTTTGTAATCCAGGATAGATGGAGATGTTCTTGTGAGATGTATCAAACCAAAAAGATTCAGGTTCACTATCAGCCATTAAGGTTCAGGGACAATTTTGAGCCAATCCTCTCTCTTCACAGCCAACATCACAGGGTTGTTTTTGAACAGATGTTGGAGAAGATATTGCTATGCATGCCACTGAGCTCCTAGAGGAAACTCAAATAAAATGAAATTGTGAATTTACTTTTATATCCCATCAGTGTGTTCTAGCCAGTTTCTGGAAGCATCTGAACTGAAATAGTTTGATGGTCTTTTCATTCCTGTCCCCTTTTGTTCTTCTTTTTGCTGTCTTGCTACTTTGTTTGTCAACACTGCCACACTTGTGTATTTCACTAACTTGACATCTGTTCTGTTTCAGGAGAAATCTGATGCCAGCTCCACATCCCTACAGCTGCAATCCCAGATTGAAGTAAGCACAATGGATTCAATTCTTTATTTTTGCTCCTGCATCCATCAGATAATAAAGCTTTTGGTTGTTCAGCCTCAACTCAAAGCAATGAATCTTCTCTTCCAGGAATCCCTTGGCTTTAGCAGTGTAGCATCCACACCAGAAATAGAAAGAAAGTAAGTAGGCATTTATACTTCTGCTTTACATTCTGCATGAATTACTAATTCATATCAAAGGGTTTTACTTTTACGTGACCACATCACAAGATTCAATAAGCGGCAGCCTTTTCTTTCTCTGCCACCGGTGTATTTCCCCCCCGATTTCTCTCAAGTTATATTTTCTTGTCACTTTCTCTTTTTACAAAATAGTGTCTGCTCAAATAACAAGACTGATAGAATTAAAATGTATTGATTTTGCACTATACAAAGAATAATGTAACTTCTCCAGTGGGTAAAATAGTGTAGGAAACTAGCAGCTCGGGTCCCTTTGACCAGCTTCAGGGTTTTGTAGATCTAAATTTCATAGTTTCAAAAATAGTTACAAGAAGGTGGGCAGAGCAGGATATGATTTCGCCTATTGCCATAGGAAGTATGGTACTAGGCCCAGGCACCTACACAAGAGCATATCATTTGAGAACGGAAAGTCATTCCCAAGTCCCCAAGGGGATTACAGGCATTTGAAACGGAACTGAAATTTAAGTAGACCTAATGAGTGAGCTGATCTTCTCAGAAATGTGTCCTCCAAGGTTCCAAATGTGACACCAAATGCAACTCCAGGGTGGGGTGGTGCAGTGGCTATTATTCTGGAGCCACTAATGACTTTTATGGATGCTCCCTCAAACATAGCCGGATATGAGATTTTCTTCGTGAAATTGGGTCTTGAGGATCTTCCTGTTTTTCTACCTTCTACCTGGTTCAACTCCTTTCTCCATGGACGGTACCAATCAGTGCTAGTGGGGGAAGAGAGGTTCCTATATATGGATTGCCTCAAGGCTCTCTCCCCTCCTATTTAACATCTATATGGAGCCACTGGAGAGGCCATCTGGTTTTCAGGATCTTCAATTTTCTGATGATATCCAATTATGCATCTCTACCCCATGCAAAGCAAATGATGTTCAGGAGCTAGATCAGCATCTGGTGGCTATAAGGGCCAGGCATAGGGAGAAATCAGCTATGACTCATCCCTAGCCAGATGGACTGATGACGGGATTTTGGCACTGAGAGTCAGGGGAGTAGACATCTCTGACTCTGGATGAGGGTTATATCCCTTCCAGGGGAGGGTGTGCAAATTGGGGTCTTTTTAGACTCATGGTTCTTCCTGGTAGCTAAGGGGGCTTTTGCACAAATCTGCTTTACACCAGTTGCATCCATTCCTGGGTCAAGAGGCCTTCCACATGGTCACCCACGTCTTAGTCACCTCCCGCTTGGATTACTAAAATATGCTCTGCCTGGGTGTTCTTTTGAAGACCATGTGGAAGCTGCAACTGATCCAGAATTCAGCAGCATGCACAGTTCTGCCTATGGCCATGGGGTCATGGTTCACCCAAATAACACCACTGCTGTATGACCTGCATTGGCTTCCAGTTGTTTTCAAGGTGCAATTCAAGGTGCTGGTAATCATCTTTTAAGCCCTTCATGGCCCAGGGCCAGGTTACCTGTAGGACTGCCTCTCCCTGAGGGGATCTGGCAATACAAATTCATATAATCTGCTTGTAATAGCAGCAGTCCCACAATGCATCTCACTTTTTTCCTTCTTACATCCTGTGTAGGATTCTTTTATACTTTTTATCTAATATAAGAAATATTCTTTTGATAACCAGTACAGCTGGAGAGTTAAGTTCTAAAAAAAAATAGGGTGCAGAGGTACTTTAGCTTCCAGAATTTTGAAGCAAGATAAAGGTTAAAATGACTCAAACATTTCTTTGAGAACGTAGTATCCTAATTTTCTTTAGCATTATTTATTTCCTTATGTTTCAATGCATATTCTTCAAGTGGTGTTTTGCTTTAATACTATCTTCAGAGGTTCAGCAGTAATAAAGTTGGCAAGTATTAGAAAGAAGGGCTTCTCAGGGATAATTCTACCAATAAAATTTCCTCCTAAACCAAAAATTATTCATTTGTCATTCAGTGTTGCAATGGTTACAATCACTCGCCAGTGAGCTGGCAGAATATTCTAGTTCCTTTATGTATTTCTTCTCGCTGGCTTTCTACTGAGATTTTGTACTATTTCCTGCTGGTATATTTGAAATTGTACTTTATTCTAACTGGTTTATTTAAAATAGCTCAGAATTAAGCAGTTTGGTTGTGAATTGCATTGTTATCTTTAAAAGTTCACAGTGCAACAAAGTTATTTAATTGTTACTCCAAAAATAAAGTAAAAGGTAACCATAAACCAGTGGTGGTATTCTACCAGTTCGGCCTGGTTCAGGTGAACCAGTAGTAAAAAATGCTACTGTTCGGCCGAACCTGTAGTAAAAAAAACAGCTAACAGTTTGGCCGAACTGTGTTTTTTTCCCCCTAACAATCAGCTGTTCTGACAATCAGCTGTGCCGGGATCCGCCTCGCTGTCTTACTGCTTCACCCAGGAAGCTTCCTGAGGCCCAGAAGCCAAAAAGGGGCATGCGGGGGGTGCTGCGCGGCCCCCGTGCACTCCATTTTTTGCCTCCTGAGCCTCAGGGAAGCCTCCTGGGAGTGCAGGGGGGGCCTACAAAAATAGAAGAAGCCATGCCCACCTAGCCACGCCCACCTAGCCATGGCCACAGAACCAGTAGTAAAAATATTTGCATCCCACCCCTGCCATAAACGCATTTATGAGGGCATATATGAAAATTAGGTTTTATCCCCCTTCCTTCACATGAATGGCTTCCTAGAAGTGGGTGCTTTGTTGCTTACTAGATTCACCTTCTTATAGGTGAAATTGAATCTAAGCAGTCAGCCCATTTGCAAGTGCAGGATGTCATCAGTAAAAGCAGGTAAAACCACCAGCAAACACACTGTCAAAAATGAGCTTTCTGTGTTTTTTCCTGTCATAGATAAAAATAGTCTAGATACTCTTGAATCACTTGAGAAGCACACAAATGGCTTTCCAGGTAACACAGTCAATCTTTAAATCACATTTAAGGTATCATCCATGCCATTCTTATTTGTATTAAGCAAATCTCAAGTGATAAAGCCCTTTAAAATTTTAGTCTTTGACTCAAGACTCAACCTCTGACTCATTCTCCTAATCTCTTAACTGAAGGCTGCATTGTATAAAAATTAATAATTAATATTCACACTCCTTCCTAAAATGTTGTGTCACCAATTAAAACTTAAGAAAGTATGGATGAGTTATTTGATCTGTATGAAGAGCCTTGTGACGCATACAGGCTGATCAGGTTTAAATACTCCCTGTCACACAGGAAAAGGAAATTGTGATCTGATTTTAGCAAACAAAGGGCATGGGATGAAATCTAGTAACGTTTCTTTGTATCCTTGTTTTCAATAACTCTTCCAAACATTTTTTTTTTTGCCAAACAAAGGCAAGGCCAGGATTGATTGGTACTCAGTTGGGAAAAAGGTGAGCAGGCTGAAAAATTATGGAGTGTGGGAATGGAGAAAGTTTTCTTATCTCTTTCCTACTTTGCAATTATGAGAACTTCACCTAAAACATAAGAAGCATTCATCCTGCTGCTGGGTCTTATTACTTTCCATAAACCTAAAAATATTTTTTATTGAAGCTCTCCTTTACCTTGAATACACTTAAGCAATATTGATACCTTGTTTAGATGTAGCATCTCAACTTTGTAGCATCTCAACTTTTCACCTTCACATATTGAATGGTTTCTGTTATTACAGAGTATGTATCACAAGCACAGCAACATATATCTAAGCAATAATAAATATAAGGTATTATATCTTGAAGGAGTACTAATCACAGAACATCATATAATGTAGAAACTATAGGAATCAAGAATTAAGGATGGAGTAAACCCAACAGCCACTGAACTGTTTATTTTGGTCCTTACAAGAGAGACTCACAGTGTATAGCATTTTGATTTAAAATGCTTTTATTCCCATTGCATTAATAAATTATATGAAATTTAAAAGAGGTGATTTAGCAATAAATAAATAAACACCAGAGACATCTGTATGATATTTTTGTTGGTAAAAAAATTATATTTCTTTTATATGTTTGAAATCATGTCACTGTAGCAGAGAATTTTAACAGCTGTTCTACTAAATTCTTCAAGGGTAGAATAAAGCTAATGAGAAGGATGAGTTTTCAGACACTGGAAGGGAAAAAGTCTCTCCCAAAGAGACTTTAAAGTTAAAGTTTTCATCGCAGCGCTCAAAAGAATAATTCTGGATCAACAGTATAATTTTCAGAATGTCTTGAAAGCCAAGAGTATATTGCACGCTGTGGCTTATAACAGGTTAGTGTTATATCATACTCAGGTATGCCCTGTCAGTTTGTTTTCACAGACCAGTTCATCTGCAGTGAGATGGTTAAAGCGGGGTTGGAGTGCTGGTTATTTGAAACCCATGTGTGTTTGTCCATGGTGGTAGCCAAAATAAAAATTAAAAAGATAATAATCTCTGAGCTTCCCTGTGTTCTGCCACTGAAAAATATACACAGCCATACCCCGTGGTTACAGATAACAACTCTATCTGTAGAGTTTCTCAATAAGGGCTCTGCCCTGTTTAGAGTACCTGACATCTGTTCCAAGTCTGTGAGAATTGAGTTGGTGGTTTGGTCCAATTTCCCTTGGACAAATATCTCAACAACTACCATAACATTTGGTGTTAGACTAAGGGAAATCTTAACTGCCAAGTGTAAAGTGTTGCTAAAAGGCATACCAATTAAACTGGCTTGGACAGTGGAACATTCAAAGCTGGAAAAAAGTGGATCTCTTGTATGGCATGCAATATATGAATGCGCCCCATTCCTATAGCAACCATCCCTTCAATAAATGAAGTAGGGGTAGTCCTCGACATACAACAGTTCATTTAGTGACCATTCAAAGTTACAACACCACTGAAAAAGGTGACATTACCATCTTGCACGCTTACGACCTTTGTAGCATCCCTATGATCATGTGATCAAAATTCAAATAGAATAGAATAGAACAGAACAGAATAGAATAGAATTCTTTATTGGCCATGTGTGATTGGACATACAACTGGTTCATACTTACGACCACTGCTGTGCCCCAAGGTTGTGTAATCACCTTTTACAATCTTGTGACAAGCAAAATCAATGGGGAAGCCAGATTCATTTAACAACCATGTTGCCAGCTAAACAATTGCAGTGATTCATTTAACAACTGGGCAAGAAAGATTGTAAAATGGGGCAAAATTCACTTAACAAATGTCTCACTTAACAACAGAAATTTTGGGCTCAATTGTGGTCGTAAGCTGAGGATTACCTGTACACATCTTCATCTTATTTTTGTGTGCGTGTAACCTTTTCAAATGGATGCAACAGTTTGATAGGAGTTGGGTGCCTATGTGTTTTGAAAGAAAACTGGAGAACTTTCTCAAGGGGGTGTCAGGAATAAATAAAGGCTGCTAGTGCCTACCAGGCATAAAGTTTCAGATGTCTAGGTTTTCCTTTGACTATTTGGACTGGGTGGCAGCTGTCCTGAAATTGTTTACTCAGCCCTAAAGGGAGAGGTCTAGTAAGCATATTTTGGCAGGAAAGCAGATCAAAGAAAGTTAAGCCTCCTCCTGCATCCTGTGTTTCATCCTGTTTTTAGCGGGACACAGAATTTCTATTTCCAGGGATATGCCGCTATTGAAGAGGAAAATGTTGCTTATATTATCAGAACCATTGTTTGTTTTAATCTTCCTAAAGCAAGGTAGGATCCTGTATTAAGGTTAAAAAAGGCAGCTTCATGGTTGACATATTTCTTGATGTAGTTTATATTTTCTGAATGTAAATATATATAGTGTACAGATAGTCTTCATCCCTTTATTGATCCAATTTTTCATAATGGGCGTGATGTTAAACTAGAACTTTCTAAAATTATAACAAGTTCACCCTAAACCTAATCTTTTCCATCCTTAGCCATAGAATAAGCATTGTTCTTCTATAAAAGTTCTCCTACCAAATACATTCTAAATGAGTAGACACCAACCTTACTTCACAACAGGAAGTGGTCATTTTGGCTAAGGACTAGGATGGCTTATTTTTCAAACGTCAGCATGCAATGTTTTTGACTTTTTGATTTTTTCATTTTAGGCCATAGGACTGCCTCTAGCAGCTTGGAATTTTGCTCAATGAAAGTTTTAGAAATGTAAAATTTTCTGTCTAGACATCTATGGTTGTTTCTGGTGTTATGCTATTTGATTAATTTAGTGACCAGTTATATTCTCGTATCACTTCCCAGTTCATTACAGGAAAAGTTGGTATTATTGATACAGCAGGATCAGCACAGTTGCTAATTTAAATGTACTGAAAACAGGATATACTGTATGTCAGTAACTTAGCATTAATTGAATTTATTGACTTAGCTGTGCATTTTTAAGGTTGGGCAGCTATAGAAATTGAATAAATGAATATAAATGAACACACTGGGTGTATTGTATTGTGCCCTTGACCTATCACATTCTTTTGTTCTTCTGTTACAATCATCAATGCACTTTTCAGTGAAGATAGTGGACCTAGAGCTGGAAAGGAAAATCAGTATCTTCACAGTTTACATGAGAGTGAATTATTTTTGGCTTGTAAGCAAAATGCTGTAAACAACTGTAGATCTCAGTCTATATTCTATCACATTTTGCTACTTAGAAAGCACTTGTGTCATTCTTTTTTAAAAATAATTTACATGTAATCATGAAATAGTGAATCAGCACTCTGGGTTATATTGCTACCGTAGTAATTTAAATTATTTCAGCCAATTCTCAAAGGCACCAATTTAATTGGCATTTTAACATGAGTTGATCTATAAATGGGAAAGCTACAGTGTTGAGAACTACAAAGCAGAAAATGGCAAAAATAAATCAAGGAAGAAAGGAAACTGTAGGTTGAAAATTGGCTTTTAATTAATGTTGGGAATGAATGCTTCTGCCTAGCTCTGTAAGGTAGCAAGAAAGAGAGAGAGAAAAAGCAAAAGCAACAGACCCTTACTAAGCATAAATTTTACTCCACCACAAAGTGATGAGTGAAAGAAGGATTGTGCGGACTGAAAGGAAATAAAGAGTTCTGATGATGGAGGCTAGAATTTTTTTTTTTCTGGCCAAATTGTTCGTGTTGTGTGCAGACAATTTCCTTGATAGAAGTGGGTCAGGAAACTCCCACAATAACATTCACAGGGGAAGTGAAAAGGCAGCCAAAAAGTGCTTGTGACATGTGACAAGCCAGACCAATGTGCCTCTGAGCAGCTGAAGGAATATTTCTTCCTGGCAATTGTTCTCAGAGAAATGAAGGCCTCTTTTCAGAAGAATGTGGAGCTTGTCGTAACCACTTGATGCTGTTTGTTGTGCATGGTGATGTGCTATGAATTTCATACCACATACTAAGCCACAACTTCTTCCCCTTATTTTTATAGGCTGTTAGTATTTCAAGTCGGTTGAAAGATTTATCATTGATTGGATAATATTATTGTTGTTTTAAAGGGGGGCAAAAAAAAAAAAAAAGGTCTATACCATATTGGATATTCTGTCCAATTCCAGAGAAGCATAATAATAATAACAAATAAGAAGACTTGGTAATTAGTAGGTGAGTAAGTGCAAGTTATGGTATATTAAAAAGATAGAGATTCAGGAAGAAGAGAGTCTAATTCATTGACAATTCACCCATCTTCCACTAAGAAATCATCAGCAGACATACCTTTTATGCTTTGCAGTTGGGATTATCACATGTTATTGTTTATGTGTGAATTCTTTTAGATTTACAAGAGATCTATTAGAAAAACCAGGGAGAGCCAAGATAAGGTTCCTGTTTCCATTTACATTAAAAAAATAATTAGAGCTCTGATCTTCAAGCAAGGTTGGGAAGAGATTCCCAAACATTATTTTAGAACAATAGAGACAGGAATAGAGTGACACCTTTCTCCTAGAGGAACAGGATGTCTTCCTGCAAACTGTTATGTTTTCTCCAAACTGCTGCTATGTTTTCTCCAAGAGATGGAAGTCATTGGGTCATAGCTTAAGCTTTGTCCAGGGTTGGAACAAAGACCAAAGCATAAAATGAAAAGTAGGCATGCAAAAAAAACCCAACAACTTTAAAACAAAAAACAGCCAGATGGCTGCTGTTGTTGTTTTCCCTCTTTCTTATGGATTTTAAGTAAACTTGACCAAGAATAAAGTCAGCAAACCAGGCTCATTAGATGAGGAAAATGCTGGAAAACATCATCTGAAGCAGAATGTTTGAACAGGGCAGGATTGAGCTTAGCTAGGGAAAGATAATTCGGTATAGCACAGAATCTCAATTCCAGTCTTTTCCCAAAACTACTGAAAAATATATGGCTAAATAATGTTGAAGTGGGCCATAAAGATTACAGGTAGTAAGGAGAAATTCTATGCATTTTATGATGGGACCTGGAAAGGGGCTGGATTAGACCATAATTACTATATTTCTATCTCCAGCCTATTTTTCCCCTTTCTTTTGTATAGCTTTTGGAATACTCAATCACTTGAATTTAAACTGAGCTTTAATTTAACCATACAGCTTTCACAGACTATAGTTTTATAGTAGTTTATAGCTTTTACCTCATCCCATCATTGTTTAATTCCATAGTCACTGTCCTTGCCGTTTCTAGACATTGACTATGTCAGGTTACAGCTTCTGATTCCACACTCTAGTGTTTTTATCTTATACTGTTGAAAGATCAAAGTACATATATTTTGTTGCATTGTACTGCCTTACACTATATTATTAAATTGTAGAAAATCTGATTATTGGCAGTTAGTAGAAAAGGTACAATGCGCTTCTGTGACGAGTCTTGAGCAAACCAACTAATCATTAATGCTGTCAAGGTTAAAAGAAGATTGGATTAACTGACTGGACAAACCATATTTGTGTGCTCTGGAGCAGGGGTCTCCAACCTTGGCAACTTTAAGCCAGGAGGACTTCAACTCCCAGAATTCTCTGGGATGATGTATTAAAGTTGTCTGTGGTACCAAGGTTTAATAGGGCTTGAAGTTACATTTTTAAGTCTGTCTAGGTCTGTAGGATAATAGCTAAATAACTTAGAAGCTTGGGCAAACATGTTTCTTAACAGATCTGGAGCATTTTAGACCATCTACTTGCAAACTGCCTTCCTTTCCTGTAAATACTAATTATTTACCTCAGAAGAGAATATTATTAAAAAGAATGATCTTCAATTGTTGCCAGGTTATCCATAAAATAATTATGACTTTTGTGTCCATTAGTGCAACTTTTCTTGAGAGGCTACCATTATTTTGGAGGCTCATACCTGCATGGGTTCAACTTCCAGAAGTATCTGATGAAAAGGCACAAAGACACTAACATTTTCCTCTTCTGCCCATAATTTTCTACAGTTAGCAGATATGAATTAATGTAGAAAAAAAATCTCTGGACTGTCCTGATGAATGAGTTTGTTCCATATTCCATGTGTTAGGCCCTCTTTAAACTGGTCAGATAAGTTTGTTTAAATCCAACCCACCATTTGGTAGTCCTGAGGCTGAACAGTTGTTGTATGTTTATATTACCATCTCTGGCTTGTGATCTACTGGCTCTACAAGGGGATGTAGATTTTCTGATTGCATCTTTTACAACATACAACATATATCATACTCTACCATCACTTCTTCCTTCGTTTTATAATAGATGGATCCATTTACTTTTGTTTTTATTTAGCCCTTAGAGGTTTTTATAAATAAATGGCATCGCTCACCAGATGCAACTGCCTACAAGGTATAATTTTATTCCTTTGTTTATACAACTGGCTCCTAGTTGTATATTCCCATGCTGATCTGTCTAATCATGTAGCTCTTTCTGCTCTTAAAGTGACTTGGCCTCCCGGTCTGTTATGAGATATCTTCCTTTATTTTCTTGCAGGTAATCTGATTCATGGGAGCCAGGGTAGATAATACCAAAGATGTTGCTTTGCTGTTGTTACTATAACTCTCTATGGTTTAAGTGCTGTACACAAGATCTCTTCCCCAACAAGAATCAGAGTCATATAGTTTTCCTGGCCATATGGTGGCTGTGGTCTAAATTTTGAGGTCTCTTTTATGGGCCTAATAGTTCAATAATCCTGCTTTAGACATACATTAAGGCAGAGGGAATATGGCACTTCCCTCTTCCTTAAGGCATACATACAATGACATACATTAAGGCAGAGGGAAGTGTCATAATAAGTAGTGTTTAACTTTTTGCAGCAGAGGTAAGATAGATGCCTAATCTCCTGGCAATGCCTTCCTTTTTTTTTTCTTGAAAAAGAACTCAGTTTTACACATTTCTATCTATTCCTTTGCCAAAATTAAAAGCATTCTCGCAATACTTGGTGGCCTCAGCAGCAGTGCTGCACTCTGTTGTTTTGTCTCATTCATTGGGAGTACCGTTGCCTTCCAAGTTGACCTGGTCTCCTCTATAATCCACCAGGAAAGAGCTTTTCTGATAGCCAGAATATGGTCTTGGCTAATTGTATGCCTTTCTCCCCCCTCCACCACCAACAACAAAATCCTTCACCCAGATACTCTCTTTTTTCCCAAACATATTCCTAGCTTACCATTTGAATCAAGGTACTATCTCACTGGGCTTTGCACAGGTTCACTCCCCATATATATGAATTTACAGATAACCAATATGAAGGACTATAGTCAGGGGTAATTCTTGAAGATTTAAGGAACCCCTGAGTTGGGAGAGGTAGTCTTACGAGGCACAGTTCATTGATGCAATATTGTCCAGACCGTGCTTGACTTGAATGGGCCAGAGCAAAGGGATGAAGCTAACAGCTGTTTTATGGTGCTACAAGATGCAGACATTCATGTTGGGAGATGAAAGATCATAATCTGCATTTCATACAGCATCTTGCCATGCCAGCTTCAGCTCTATGCTTTATTTATAAGACCCCTTAACTTAATTTATTTTTATTTTTTTTATTTCATTTTTTATTTTTATTTTTGTAATTTTATAATATGGTGAATGAAAGATGGAGATTTTGTCAGACTTTTTTTCAATCAGAGACTGAAAATTTATTTTTTCATTAGTGTTGGAAGCAATTGTGTGGATTCTTTCCAATGTTACAGTCTTTAATATTTCCTTTATCTCATTTTTGGCTCATCCCGTGCTATCATTTTTTAGCCACAATTTATTGTTCTTTTTCTGTTCATTTACTGTGAGCTGAAGATTTGCGATTTCCCTTCCCGTTTTTCATATGTTGGCTTGAAGGAGATTATTCCTTTTTCTTGGAGGAAATTACCATTCTGTTTGTGCATCCTGCTGCCTCAGTAAAGGGACTTTTCCAGTGCTTGAGTAGAATGGAATTTAAATAAGATCCCACAATATTCTTGGAAATATGGTGGATGCAATAAAACCAACAGAAGATAACTTTTAAATAATGACCAAGGGGCAGTGAAAGAAAACACTGTGAAGGTAGAGGGTAGAATTTCAAAATCTAGGAGGTTTTTTTTAATGACTATTCTGAATCCTCCAGTGATCTACATGTAAACTCTTGTTGATAGTTTGCAAATCACACAGAGGTTCTGGTCTAACTTCTGTGGGGCCCTGTCCTAAAGCAGTGCAGTTAACATTGCCATGTCTGTATTGCCTGTAACGGGAGAAAAAAGGCAAAGCAAGAGAAATGGCACATTTGTTACTGCTGAGAAGACATTGACCCCAGAGCCATTGCTATGGAGACATAATGACAAGATAGTTGAATAGGACTTCTCTGTTTTCCATCTTTCTCATATAGATGCTAGCAGAGACATGCAAATCTCTATAGGAACCTTAAAGACTCATTTGCCACATAATGTCTTTCATCTGTAAGTAAATTATCTTGTCTTCACACAGAAGAGTATCATCACAGTAGGTTAGTCATTGGGCATTGTATAATGAAGGGAGATAAACAAAATGCTGTCAAGGGAAGGTAGCAAGGGGCTTTTGTATGGAGGTGTTCATGGGGCCCCAGATGTAAGATGCTGAAACAGGCCAAGCTATTGTTTACAATTGGCTTGTCAGCAGTGAATGAGATGGGAGTGCAGAATATAATTCATGCTTAATTCTTAATTACTGTAGGTACCTGTGCATTTCTCTTCAGGTATATTTTATACTATGTCTGCATTTGTTATTTACAAATAATTATACATTTATTTTAAAATGAATTTGGATAATCTCTTTATGTAATTCTTATTTTATTGGGTAATTTTTTTCACATACTGCAGTGTTCTGTATTTTATGTGCATTTGATAGAACAGATACACTGTTTCTAGAGATGGGTCTATTATCAGGGGTGTCAAACTGGTGGCCTGTGGGCTGGATGTGTCACATGCAGGCCACACCCACCCCAGCTCCGTGAATGGGGGAAACGTTGCGAAACGTCAGGTGACGGCAACGTGACACCACGAGTTTGACACCCATGGTCTATATTATCAGTTGGAAAAAACAAGAGTCTCATGGCACCTTAAGGCTTCATTCTTGATATATAATTTTTGTATGAACTATACAATCAGCTGCTCTAGACCCATGAGTTTTTGTCTATATAGAGTTGTCAAACGTTTTGCTTATTTTTAAGCAATTGTATTCATGTCTTACTATAAGTTTGATATATATAGTTTTATAGTAAACAGATCTTCTTTCACAAAAATCTATATTGACTGTTTTTTTTTCCTCCTGAGGCAAACCACTGTCTGTAAGTCCTTTTACTGTGTGCCTTGGAGGGCATTTCATTTGAAAGCTGGCTAATGAAGCTGTATATAAGAGTACAACAAAACCAAAGGGCCAAAGCTATGGTGTAATGGCATTTGACTGCTTTTCAGACATAACAGCATCAGAACTACTGCCAAGTGTGACTGCATCATTAAGTTTCAGAGCGAGTTAGCCTATGAATGGAAGAACACAAATTATGTCCCATATACATTCATGAAGAAGATGCAGGTTCCACACAGAAGAGTGTAATTGTCAAATCAAACAAGAAGGCCATTCTTGGGCACCATAATTTTTTTTTCCTCATGTATTTAAGGAAATTCCCAGCTCAGCTCAGAAACAAGATCCTTACTTTATAGGATGCAGAGTTGAAGTCTGCTTTTTTCCGTCCTCTGAACACCAAATATTTCCTAATATAATTATCAAAGTGCTGTGAATGATTTCTTTGGTAGTCCACCAGTTAGAACATTGTTATAGAACTATATATTTTCAGTGATGATTCTGAATTGCTCTGGAATTCAAGAAAGTAATTCTCCACTAGTCATTAAAGCAGGTGCTTCCAAATGAATCTGAAAAATATATATAGGTATTTGGTTCAGTTAAAGCAATTCTTAAAATGACAGCATCTTTTTTTTCAAGCTCACACAGAACGCTGAAGAAGGATATGGCATCTTTAATTTATAGTAGAGTGTGCTGCATATTTCAGGTTGAGAGACAAGCTTGGCTTTCAGCTAGCATGCCTGGAGGCTAACCTTGAAAAACTAAAAATTTAAAACTAAATTTAGGGGCGATACTAAATTAGATGTAATGTATAATTAAGTAAAATATAATTTATTTTATTTTATTCATTAGATTTATATCTTGCTTTTTTCTCCATCAGTTCAAGGTGGTAGAGATAAATAATATTTTCTCTTCCAATTTTCTCTCACAAGCAACCCCATGAGAGGACTGGCTCAAAGTCACATACTGTAGTGAGCTTTCATGGCTGAGTCTCTCCCTGGACCTAATCTAATACAATCAATATGCATGTATTTGATTCTGTCTGCTTTCTCTCATGATAAAATGATAATTTGGCAGCATTTCTGAGGTTGTTTTCTGAAGACTTGGGGGACTTCTAATTTTATACCCTTGAACTTTGTGCATAACAACTCCATTGTGAAATAACTCCATTGTGAAATAATCCCTTTCTCTCCTGCTTTTCTTTAAAGTTAAAATACCTTCAGAAGTCTATGTGTTTAAATGGATGGCAGAAAGAAAAAATAACTTGCATTCATTTTTTTCCTAAGCTACTTAAGATAGTGGATGCTTGAGACAGGAAAAAAACCAACTCTTTATTAAAATTTTGAGTCCAGAAGATATGGGATTGTCTCTGAACATTTCCAGGCTTTTTTTTTCCAGTTCTCAAAAGATCAACTCACTATTCTTTGAAATGTATTTATGAATAAATTTTGAGGTATGCGTATTATATTTTTTCACTCTTAGTAATACAAACAAACAAGCCAACCAAAATTGCATAATTCCTGGAAATGATTCACACATTCTTTTTCATAATAATAAGACATCGCTGCATTTATAAATTGTGCAAATAGTCTTACGCTGTGCTTTGGGAGCATGTTTTCTATTTGATGTCTTTCTCTTGCCTTTGGTGCCATTTTTACAGTTGTTTATCTAGACATACCTGCATAACTGGAAAAGCTGGGCATTGTGATTTTTATGTGTTTGAAAAAGACACACCACTTCTAAGAAAAAGAGAAGCAGAGTATTTGTTGAGTGACTGAAGTCTGTTTCCTTGTCAAGAATAAAAGGAGAAACTCCCAATAAATATGCTTACATGAAAGTGCAAAATAAAGGCAGAGACATGTTGACATGAGATAAAATTGCAGATAAGGATAGGAAATTAAACAGTACAAAGACCTACAAAAATACCTCTCTAGAGCTTATGTCATTTTCTATTTTACTGAAAAGGTCCAAATCTACATCAGGAACTGGCAAGCCTTTCAAAGTTTAGACATTTAAATAAATGAAAGGCTAATCTGCTTTGCAAACTGCATTGTTGCCAGTCTGCAGAATAATAGAATAGCAGAGTTTGAAGGGACCTTGGAGGTCTTCTAGTCCACACCCTGTTCAGGCAGGAAACCTATACCATTTCTGACAAGTGATTGTCCAATCTCTTCTTCTGAAGGCAAGTCATTCCACTGGTTAATTGTTCTAACTGTCAAGAAATTTCTCCTTAGTTCTAGGTTGCTTCTTTCCTTGATTAGTCTCCATCCATTGCTTCTCGTCCTGCTTTCAGATGTTTTGGAGAATAGCTGGACTCCCTGTTCTTTGTGACAGCCACTTAGATATTGGAACATTGCTATCTTGTCTCCCCTAGTCCTTTTCACTAAACGAGACATACCCAATTCCAGCAACTGTTCTTTATATGTTATTAGCCTCCAGTCCAGAGGTGGAATTCTGCAGGTTCTGACCAGTTCAGGAGAACCCGTAGTGAAAATTTGGAATAGTTCGGAGAACCGGCAAAAACCACCTCTGACTGGAGATTTTACTCTATCCTTCCCCTACACACCCACCAAGCCACGCCTACAGAACTGGTAGTTAAAAAAAATTGAATCCCACCACTGGTGGGGAAGGAATGGGATTTTGCAGTAACCTTCCCCTGCCACACCCACCAAGCCATGCCCACAGAACCGGTAGTAAAAAAATTTGAATCCCACCACTGCTCCAGTCCCCTAACCATCTTTGCTGCTCTTCTCTGTACTCTTTCTACACTCTCAATATCTTTTTCGTTGCTTCTGTATCAGAGGTGGTATTCAGCAGGTTCTGACCAGTTCTGGAGAACCGGTAGCGGAAATTTTGAGTAGTTTGGAGAACCGGCAAAGACCACCTCTGACTGGAGATTTTACAGTATCCTTCCCCTGCCACGCCCACCAAGCCACGCTCACAGAACCGGTAGTAGAAAATTTTGAATCCCACCACTGTTCTGGATCCAATCCAAGGAGTTAGTTTCAACTTTCAAAGCTCTTACCAGCTTAGGGTCAGGTTATCTGGGGGACTGCCTCTCCCCAGTTAATATTTCTCTGCCTCATCAAGTCGAACAATGAAGGCATGTTGTGGGTCCTCTATACATCTCATCCCAAGAGATGGGACTTCTCTGTCACAGCCCCTGCTTTGTGGAATCTTCTCTGACCCAAAACGAGATTATCTCCATCACTCTCAACATCCCATAAGTCTTTCAAGACCTGGATATGATATCAGGCTTCGACGTCCCAGAAGACCGGGAAGATTTTGCGATAGCTGTCTTATTGTTGTTCATATCATCTTCTCCTATCCTCTCCTTTTCAATGGTTTTCAACTGTGGTTGTTTTAATGTAGTTATTGTTTCATTTTAATTAAGTGCTGTACACCACCCAGAGTCATTTTCGTATGAGATGGGTGGCTAAACAAGTAAGATAAATAAATAAAATCTCTCTTAAAGTGGGTGTGTCCATATGCACATACACACACACGTACCACTATCCTTCATACACACAAATGCAAACATATTGTAGGGGGTGTGCATAAGCGCACTAATGTGCCTACCATCCCTGTCCTATTATTTATTTTTATTTTTTTCATATGTATCCATTTAATGTATTCATAACTATGTTTATACTTATACCTATTATCTTGTAAGCGATTGACAAATCAAATAAATAAAAATAAAATAAAATATTCAAATTCAAAAGCCAAATGGTTCCATTCACTTCAGCTGCTTATAAAAAGAATCCTGCTTTAAAACAGCTGAAGAAGCTGGAAGCCAAAGCATTTTGCTCCTAAGCTTTTATCTTTCTTTTTTTGTTAGCTGCTCTAATAAATATATTAAGCGATTAAATGCATTTTTCTAGGTTCCTGTACAAACTTGACTGAAACACTGCTTGATGGTTTAGAAATTGTTATTAGATCTGTGCTTCAAACGACAGAGAGAAAGAGAGAGAGAAATCTTCTGTATTTCTTGAGTCCTTTTGAAAAACCAGATCCTTGGCTGCTGGTGCTGTGAATCTAACCAAGCTATCAATTTTCTTTTTGCAAGCTGTTGTCCTGAGTGTAAACTGCATCTGTCAGGAAACTAGCAGTGGCCTTCTTCCAGTGTGCACCTGGTGCACACCCTGCTCTGGAATTGGTGTGTCAATTGGCTGCCCGGCTTGTGCTGATTAAATTTCTAATCAGGCTAAAGAAAGATGATTTGCCATGTCCAGGCACTGCAGTTACTGCCTCTGCTTGGATGAATTTACTGAATCAGAATTTAACTTCTTGCTATCGTTTTCCCTTTCATGATGTCCCCTACAAATTGATGATTATGTTTTTCATGCTTATAAACAGTTGGCCTCTAATCATTTGGATCATTGACAGGGATTGTGACTGATCTAAAACAAAGCACAATTTAATTTCTTCTTGGAGCTTTTCAGAGGTGATTAAAGACCGTGCACTGCCCTCCACTGCTAATTTTAGAAACTGCACACCAGGATGGTTTGCAAATTCAAAACCATGGGTCAAAGTATATAATACAGCTTCTGTGTGTATTTGAAATGAAATTTCCATCTTGTTTTCCATAAATATGACAATTACTATCCAATCTGTGTGCTTTTAAACATAAAATACATAATATGAAACAATAGAACAAATACAGTGTTCCTTTGGAATGAAGACAGGATCTGTTTGTTGTTTGTGTGGAATGTTTTCTGTTCGATTTGTGCACATAGTTTTTCTATACAACTGATCGTTACTTTTGGTAGAAAGCAAAATGGGAAGTTTAAGATTGTTTATGAATTGCAATTTAAATATAGGTAGCCAAATAATGGCAGAGGATCTTTCTGGATTATTTATTTCCATCAAATACTTATCAGAATATGATATGGGAAAGGTTGTTGTCTCTTTAATAAAGGCAAATTAAGCACAGAAAAGAGAGAAACAAACAGAAGAACTTTGTCAGATGCTTGAAAGATTCAGCTGGGATTTATCTCTTAAGTAACTACTCACATTACTCACTGGTTAGCTGGAAATGTAAATGGCCCCACAAGATTTGTGTATTGGAACTACATGTGTAAAATGGTATTTTTCTAAGAAATTTTCTGTCTGTCTCTTGTGGCAGACAGTTGAGGGAGGGGGAAGAACTGAAGACTTCCTTTAGTCCATTTCCCTTTTGACCTCACAACTTTAACATTTTTGTCCTCCGTAACATATTTGTCTGCATCGGTCACAAGAAGATCATTTCAAAGCATTCTCAGTGGAGCTGAGCTCATGCCATTGTATGAGCATGAAGCTGAAGCTGAGATGCTATTTCTTCCTCCTGGCTTCATAGGGAAAAAAAAGTGGGGAAGGGGATATGCTATTTTGCAAAAAAATATTTATTAATTCATTAATTATAAGCCACCCAGCTTTCATGGAGCAGCAGATGTTTGCCACAATTTGCACTGTCTCTTTCTCTTTTGTGTTTTAGGTTCTCTCTCCATAAATCAAGTTCTGAAGAAAGTGCAGTTGGTCAGTATGCTTCCTCTTATTTATTTATTTATTTATTTGTGTGGGAGGGGGGGGAGCGCTTTGTTTTGAAAAAGCCATAACCAAATGTTATGCAAATTCATGATTCTCAAAACAATAAATTCATTTGTTCTTCTACTTAACACTTTTACTTCTGAAAGAGCTTTTTCCTCCAAAATCCACTTTAAGCTTTTAAAAGTTACAACAGCACTGGAAAAAGGGACATATGACCTTTTTTTTCACTTAACAACTGTTGCAGCATCCCCTGTGGTCACAATTCAGATGCTTGACATAACTGGCTCATATTTATGACGGTTGCAATGTCCCAGGGACATGTGATCACATTTTATGACCTTCTGATAAGCAAAGTCAATGGGGAAGCAGAGACTCAATTAACAAGAAAAGGTCATAAAATAGGGCAAAACTCACTTAGGAATTGTCTCGCTTAGCAACAGAAACTTTGGGCTCAATTGTGGTTATAAGTCAAGAACTGCCTGAGGTATTTCCTTGTGTCTGTGATCAATTATGTTGAGTCATACTAAACCCAGAAGAATAAGAGGTGTTTTTATTTAATTGTTGACCATAATCTGTTTTTCCCTAAGTTATGGATGCCTATTGTTCTTTTCCATACCCCTGGCTTTTTCCTTTTCCTTTCTCTTTCGCTTTCCCTTTCCTTTCCTTTTTTAGCAAAGGTCTTCCCTACTTGAAACCAAATATTCTGCAGCCTTTGGATTTCCTTTTAGCTCTGTATTTGCTTTAATAAAGAAAATCAGAAAGTGCGTCTTAATCAAATGCTGGACATCACCAGTTTGTAAATGAAATTTCAAAACAGAAAGCAGAATATATTGTAGACTTTTAATCTACATGGTTCAAAACCACTGGAATTTGCAAAAATGTCTGCAGAGATGCAGGTTCATTAAAAAGAAACCCTATATGTTACTTGTTTATTAAAATATTTTAATAGCTTTCCTTATTCAAATATAATAAATATGTAGGACAGCTCATTTAAAACTGACATTGTTTTTGTGAAGGAAAATGCACAATAAAAATATTTTAAAAATAAATAAAACTGATATTGTTTTTGGAGCTGAATGATGATCGTGATTTTCTTTTCTTATTTAAAATCTTTTAAATCGTATTTTTAAAATATTTAGGTAAAGTGGATTGGAAAAAGAAGAATAAATACTTCTGGCAAAACTTTCGAAAGAATCAGAAGGGACTAATGAGACAGTCTTCAAAAGGTAAAAAAAATTAATGAAATTCTTTTTTTTTTTCATTATTAAATTGGGAAAGAAGGTTTATATAGCTATTGGGCCCTTAAGCAGGATTTATATACTCAGCTTTAATCTTTAGCAAGGATGGTCATAATTATTTTATAATGCTTTGTGTTCAATAAGTTCCAAAGTATTAGAGAAGTGGGTTATCTACTGTATTGTCACTTATTAACCCTGAGCAAAGCTTCAGGTATTTTTTTTATCCCATGGAACAATTATATGCTAATTATCATGAGATAAAGCTCTTTTTAATGTCATTATGCTACTATTCACAAGTTGGGTCTCTTGAGGGGGAAAAAAGTCCTTTAGCACCCTTCCATTGGAAGGGTCAGCTTAATCAGAGAGTGTCTGAACTTAGGTCAAGCTCACAAAATTCATGGTTCTCTGCTTCCATTATGCAGGCACTGTCATACAGATATCCCCAGGGTAGGATCAGGGCAACTGACAAAATGTACATTATGACTATATAAAGCAAGTCCTGATTTATATAGTTGCAACCAAATATGATAAAACCAGTGTTTGTGTTGTCATGTCACAATATATATTTTGTTATCTTTGTTCATCATCTCAGTGTCAGGGCTCTGGTAGTTACCCCCATTTAAATCATGAGTCTGTAGCCAGATTTTCAAAGCTTAAAGAAGATTTATTAGGAGTAAACATGCTGGTGCTGCCTGGGTGTAACCGACTCTGAGACACATCATTCATTGTCACCCTTAACCCTGCTTTCCCTCCATCCCCTGGGTGTATCATTCTCCAATGGGACACGTCCACAACCAAGAGTCACCAGTCATACTCTCCAGTTAGAATTTTGCGTGGCAGAAACTTCGTCGCCTAGAAACTATCTATGAAAACATTTATGGAATGCAGTTTTGGTTTTGTAAGCTGCTGCACTATTTCCCCCTTCCACTTCTATTGGCAACTTTAAAAAATCAGAGAAATATTTTATGAGTTGACAGTCAATTTATAGTGACTTCAGCTTTGATAATTCTATATTGATTTTATTATTGTTATGAACCAATGGCATCTTAGGTGACTTTATATCTCATAGATAAAACATATTTGCAGTTTTAGGAAACATACAATTTTATGATAAAATTAAGTAGTCCATCCTCTCTTCCATATGGCTGCCTTCAAAAGTATAAATTGGGTAACCCTTGATCAATTTTATTAAAACATGCTTTGGTTTAGCAGCTATGGATAGTTCCAATTTTATAAAATTTACATCTTTCATACAAGATATTATTCACTAGATGTTAGAATCTAAGATGCTAAACCTATTAGTGTTTTAATGTTGATAAAATTGTCATAATGTCAAGCAGCCCAGACAATTTGCATAGTTTCCATATTCAGATTCGGCAAAAAAAAATGCATACTGAGCAAAGTGATGTCATAACATGATATTAATATAATATCCTCAATAATTCTCTGAATTGTCACATAAACATTATTATTTTCCCGAATCGTTGCAAATCATATACACATCAAATGAAGCATTCCATACAGAGGAGTTAAAAATAGCAATTTCCTATCTCCAGTGTCATTCTCATTCTGAAATGTTAAGATCATTGCAGTTTTCAAAACTTAAATAAAGATGTTGAAATGTGAGTAAGCAGGGAATTAAGTAGCATGATTAAACATGGGAAATTCACTAGGAAAATCATGCCTTATTTTGCTTGACTCATATTTCTTTTGTATTGAAATACCTTATTCTTTCATCTTTCCTATTTATCTCCAGGGGAAGATGTTGGTTATGTGGCAAGTGAAATCACAATGAGTGACGAGGAGCGGATCCAGTTAATGATGATGGTCAAGGAGAAGATGATTACTATTGAGGAAGCTCTTGCAAGGGTACAGAATGCAAATACATTATATATGCTAGGGACAAATGATAGGCTTGATTATATCAGGGAATCACAGAATCTTGTGCATAGCATCCATAATTATGAGAATCAAACAAATACAGGGAGTTTCTAAATAGCTGATTTTGTGGATCAAACAGACATTTCTGTCCCCTCCAGGCAGGAACAGAATCCTGAATGAACACATTAAAGATCTTAATGTAAAAAAAAAAATCAGCCCTGGAAACATTTATTCTATTCTTTAATGTTAATCTGAACAATAAAAAGATTTTGTGTGTGTGTGTGTGTGTGTGTGTGTGTGTGTGTGCGCGCACACACACACACACACACACACATATTTTCATGTCTTGGCGTGTTCGGGTCTTTTCCCTTGTAAGATTGAGAGCATCTTGGCAATGTTTCAACGAAGTCCCACTCGCCATCTTCAGGCTGGTGCTTTCAGTTTCGTGCTTGTGCAAAAGCACGAAGCCAAAAGCACCAGCCTGAAGATGGCGAGTGGGACCTCATTGAAATGTTGCCAAGATTCTCTCAATCTTACATGGGAAAAGACCTGAACACACCAAGACCTGCATACCTGTACCTGTGAATATCTATGAAAACAAATATATGTATGCCCTGCCACATACATTGGACAGACCAATAGAAGAATAAGTACCCGCCTGGATGAACACAAAAATGCAGTAAAAAAGCTGGAACACACTTCCTCACTAGTCCAACACATGAAAGCCACAGGTCATAGCATCAACTTCAATGGTACCAAAACCCTAGCCGCTATAGAAAACCCCAGCTACAGAATTATCAGAGAAGCCATAGAGATTGAAAAAAAGACCTGAAAGCATGAATAGAAGAGGTGACTCCACCAATTATCTGGAAGCCTGCATTCGCAAACAAAAAAATCTCCACACCACAAGCCAAGCAAACACATGGGCACAAACAGACCCCCCTCCCGATACCTCCAGCTCAAACACACCCCAACCAGGCACCCAGATGAAACCTAGCTTCCTAATAAATGATAGCCATCCTTTTACCCGAAGCCAAGCCGCACTAAAAGCCTCCAATACAGGAAACACAATGTTGCCAGCCAATCAAAAAATGCTACAAAACAGACAGAAGATATTAGAAGCACCAATCAAGCAGAACACAGCAAACTCCAAGACCAATAAACACAGACTAAGACTCCCAACCAATCAGGATGAAGAAAAAACCATTCTGGCACAGCATAGGCTAGCACCAAATTTAAAACAGAAATGGCTGTGAAAGTCTGATTCACAGACGAACACAATACACAAGCCTGATAATGGTAGATGAGATTCTGCCGAAACGTTGCTACAACTTTAAAAGCACAACTATAATGACGTGGGAAAATACCCGAACAAAGCTGAATACCATACATATAGATACCTGCGAAAACTTAAGAAAACACACACACACACACACACACACACACACACACACACACACACACACATATATATTACATTTATACAAAACATATTCACAATGGATGAAATTTTAGACAAGACTATTTTCAGCTCGGTAATAATACAGTACATAACTAAAATTCCTATTCATATAAAATTATTTCTCCATTGAGGATTAAGTTTCCAGATTGGTTTGTGCGTGTGTGCACGCAAATATGTGTTTGTATGTATAATTTTTTCAAAATAGTCTAAACAACAAAGATTCCCTTGTACAGTAGGTTAAAAAAAGATGTGATATAAATGTATTAGAAATATATACATATTTGAATAATACTTGCATTACACAAATCTATAAAAATTGTAACTTTATTGTTGTACTGATATGTCTTTTCTTGTATTTTTCAGTTTTTTGATACAGCACTTTTTATATATTTTTCCTTCTTTTTGGCAATGTATATAACATTACCACTATCATTTTTATGTTTTGCCCTTTTTTCTTTTGTTATTAATAAATAAGCAATATAAATAGTTAAATAAATAAACATCTAAAGAACAAAAATACCTTCATAATTGTTTTGTACTGATACTAACAGAGCTTTAATTTCTTCAACAATTATTTGCTTATAAAAAAATTAAACCAAATAAATATACTTTTAGCAAGTGAGAAAACTGAGGGATTACTCTTCGTTTTATTTTCATTTCAGCTGAAGGAATATGAAACTCAACATCGGCAATCAGGAAACTTGGATGCATCTGAATGGTCTGAAAGTCCTTATCCGACATTTGATGTTTCTTCCAATTGCAATGTAAGTCCGTATGATTCTACCAAGTTCATGGTTACTATAGACTTTTAAAAACATACAGTAGTTGAATGTCATTAGAGGAATGGAAAATAAAAAGACCTTCAAATTGTAGGTAGTCCTTGACTTTCCATCCTTGACTGACCAATTGAAGGTATGACACCCCTCCAAAAAGGGACGACCAAGATATGCAGGTCCAATGGCCTCCCCCTCATGTAGTCACAGAAATGCATATTGCACATTTGGCAACTGGCCTACAGAGTCCATTATAGTGGGGAGATGGCAGCATGAAAATGTAATAATTGAATTTATGGTCATTTGACGCATCCCATGGTCGTATAACTGCAATTTGGTTTATGGACCGCTGCATTCAGTTAATGACAACCAGAAAAAAATTGAGTCAGTCATGTGGGTGCCTTGAATTATGACTGTCACAGCATACAATGAAAATTCCAGTTGTAGGACTACCTATAGAAATATAAAAGATAAATTCCACGAGGATTGAATGTTGGGTATTTTTACTTCAGAGAAGTTTAGGGTAGAACTGGACAGGAGCAAAAGTTAGCCAGATCTTATCTTTCTTTCCAAAGACCCACCAGAGGAACTGTACTTATTTCTAAAGGCAGTCAAATATCTTTCCAGGCTTTTTATTTTAATTTCAAGGAGTCTTTTTATTTTATTCTAGCACTTCTTGAAAGAAAGGTCAACATAAAAGTAGGAAAAGTCCTATTTTACCATTTAATTAATATTGAACTTGCTTCTTCCTCTTCACCTTTTGTTATTTATGGTTTTTCTCATGGCAAATTGAGATGTTTGGTCTCTGTCTGAGCCTAAAAAGAGTTAGCAAGTTACCCATCATCCCTTTATCTGCAGTAAGGCTGCTGTCTGTTACTACTATATTCTTAATTATACGGCCTCCCCCAATAGGAAGTCCCATCATGTTTTATAGGCATGAAATGAAATTAAGCCCCTCCCCCAAATTAAGGCCTATATTAAAATATGCGAAATGGGGGAATGGTGGGGGCTTGCCATTAGGAAGTACTTTTGTTGCACACCTGGATATGGTGCTGCCTGCATTGACCCCAATCGAAGTGCCCCACCAACGCCAAAGGTCAACATCCAAGCCGTCGCCGCCCGCCCGAAGATGCAAGGGGGGAAATTAAGTCACCCCGAAAAGACGGCCTAGCCATTTTTTCGGCTCAAAAAAATAAGACCCGCCTTATTATATGAGAAACACGGTATATTCTTAATTATATGCTCCGTTTAGACCAGTCCATCTCTGACCTTCTGCAACTGTGATGGCGAAACTATGGCACTCGAGCTGCAGGCAAACTTACCTCACTGCGCATGTGCGCGCCTCACAGCTGATTTTTGGCTGTTTGAGGCCTTTTTTTGGCCTCCCAGAGGCTTGAAAAAAGCCTTTGCAGGCCGAATAGGCCCATTTCATCACTTCCTGTAATACTGGAAGTGACGAAACGGGCCTATTATTCAATCCTGTAAATCCTGCAGAGGCTTTTTTCAAACCTCTGGGAGGCCAAAAAAGGCCTCAAACCGGCAGAAAATCAGCTGTGAGGCGTAGTACAGGTAAGGGAGCAGCAGCAGGGGAGATTGCATGCCCAGGGGGTGTGGGGGAACAGACATCGCATTTTGGGTGCTGGTGTGCCAGCGTGCGCGCACTAGTGCACCCACAATTTTTGGCATAGGAGCCCAAAAAGTTTAGCCACCACTATTCTAGAACATGCCAAACTGGCGACTGCATTGGATTCAGAGAGATTTATTTCAGTATTCTGATAGCTCCATGTCCAGTTTGTAGTTTAGGGAACTTTTCCACATCTTTCCTAGTGTGTGTTCTCTAAGAAGTGGTGATGTGTCATGGTGTAATTCAGGCTGACTTTTCATAAATATTTTGTTATACTTACTATGGGTTTACTCATAGAACTAATGATTAATTATGATGAGTTCAATAAACTACAATTGATTGAGTTTGTACAAATTAAGCCATAAGCCATAGTTTATAATAATGATTAAGTTCACTCAACATGTCAAAACAAAATAAAACATATTACCTTATGATTTAGCATAAATCATAAGCCCAGTCCTGCTTTTCAAGGACGTACTTATCAGATCATAATTTGAAGGAATTTAGAAACCATAATTAATCTCAAATGACCCAATGACCTCTTTACTTCCAGAAGTCAGTGAATCTAGTCTACTGTTCCAGAAATCAATGTCTACAACTACAGATCAAGTTGTACATTTCATAAAGGAGCAAGAAAATCAACTTAAAATTGTTGGAGTTCTCCAAATCTCTTTAACAGTGTGATCTGAAAGCAAAATATCCAATTTAAAATATGTTGATTCAGCAATAAACCCTTCAATGACTCTCCAGAACAGCAGCCAAACAGACAGCAACAAGTACTTTCACTCCACCCAACATCTTGTCATTATCCTGTCAATAGCAGACAGATAAACAAACAAAAAAGTTCAAGTTCATCTACAGATGAAAAGGACACCACATTTCAAAGTCCAAAAATCTTTCTTGAACCCAAAGAATGTTAAGACAGGAAGTACTCCAATTTATTTCAGAGATTGTCAACCCACCTTATCAGTCAAGGTGGAGCTGGTGTTCTAATTATAATTAATAGTAGTATAGCCCTGTCAGTGTCTGGTGACATGTTATGAGTAACAAGAAAACAAGACTTTCTGAGAAAACTATCATATTTAACACAGAAAAATATTAACACAGATGAGATAAGGGGGAGGAGAAAAGTAGAAGAGAAGATTACAATGCTAATATTAAAGGTGTAATATATTGACATTTTTGCTTTTCAGTGGTTCTCTCTGCTGGTGTCTTGTGAAACTTCTAATAAGATCACAAGTTATTACTCAAGTAATATCTGCAAATATAAATATAATTAACAGAAGCAGGGAAAACCATTACTAAAACATAACATCATCAAAAGCAGCTTAGAGTCAACATGTTGTGATAATCTGTTCTAAAGTACAATAAATATGTATCTCCCTGGGTTCATTTTATCCATATATAGATTTGTTTATCACTATATATAATTTTGTCTTAGTGAAATAGCCTTAAGGCAGTTAAAAAATGACTACTAATATTAGCTTCAGCCTTAAAATTTATCTTTTTTTTAAATCTCACTGTCAGTGCCAAAAAGTAATGTATTATTCCTCCTACTTATTGCCAGCATTTAAATATATTTTCAGTAAATTAATACATTGTTTCTTGTTATCCTTAACTTCTCAGCTACATTAGTTCTTTCATTTTTTTTTCTGTCTCTCCCCATGTTCAGTACCTACAGAAGAGCATCTTCTAAAGTTTCCATCTTGGTTGAGAATTCTAGTAATTAAAATCTCAAAAATCTCTTCATTGGGGAACATGAGATTAGTAAAAGGCAGCATGGTATGATTAAGTGGTAGTACATAAAATCTAAATTATATAAGAATTAAGTATGTATTCAACGTATTCTGTTTTTGTTGGGGATGGGCGGAGGGAAAAAATCTAATTCTTTGCTCCATTCCTCACTCAAAGAGAAAATTTTAATTGTATAGTATTTGAATACCTTTTCCCACATCTCTGATTCAAGGAATCAACATAATAGAAGTGTTCAAGCCTTCTAGATGTGCTGGATCACAAATCCAATCATTTGCTCAGCCAGGGCAACAGAGAATTGGGTTACAGAAGACTGTATAATGACAGATATATTCTTCTCCTCAGGAGGGGCTTATGAAAAACTTTAAGATGGTTCAGAGTGCAATTCACTAGCTAGCTTGCATTAGGCAGTGCAACTCAGGGAGCTCCTTATGACAGAGCAAAGTTATGGCCAATGTCCAAAGCAATCCTACATGAACCAAATGCCTCTCTGACTGCATGTTGCTGCCATGCTCGATTCTGTGCCATCAAATGAAAATAGAACAATAGATCCTTGCCAGTGAGATTTAAATGGAATTGGAAGTTAATAATATGTTCAAACTACATCTGTGCAGCTACAGTTTAATTGAGCTCCAGATCCAAGGGTACTGGACAGAACAATAGAGCTTCATTAACACTGTTTTTTCCAACTGTCTTGCCCTGTAGTTCCTTTCTCATTTCCTACGTGTGACAACTTTCAAATTCTCATTTTATATTCAGTGGGAAAATCAAGGCTTAACAAGTTGAAACAGCCAGCAGGGGATGCTGTAGAAGTAATGAATTTCTTGGACCTCTGCCTCACAGGAACATATATACAAATCAAAATTAAAACTCTCCTCATTTTCAAATATGTGAATTTCATAGTTCCATAGGGAGGAAAAAAAATGTATAGTTTTCAGTAATTCCAAACCTGGCACTTTCTAATTCTCCTATGCTATTTGGAGTTGATGGGAATTATAGTCCAAGCTATTGGAAAACCATCAGGATAGGCAATATAATATGCTGAATTTTCAATGAGACCAGGCGTTCTTTCTTTCTTTTTTGCTATTTCTTAGGGTGATTTCTCTCTGTAACTTAATGAAACTATTTTTAAAACAGAAATGAAAGAATGGCTGTATTATACAACTTGTAAAAGAGTTTTAACCTTATGATTTTAAATATTGATCAGTCAAATACGCATACAGTATTTGTGTGGTGATCTGACAACATATTTACCCCATATGGCATGTAAATATGACATGATTAAATAGTTCCGATGAAATTGGTTTAATAGTTAATTCTATTAATAGTTTGTTCAAAAAGGGAACTAGGTTTCTATAACAGGACATAACTCTGTAATGTCTTGCTGTGTGTGTGTACATGCATGCATACTTTGTGTGTGTGTGTGTGTACATATATACACACCCCAGAATCAAGAAGGAACTTATTTGGTAAATGTTTTTTAAATAAGTGACTGGAACCAATCTTTTGAAACATGTTTCAGCAACTATTCCATTATTGAATCAAGCCCTCAGTTGAAATTACAACATTTTCCCATCATGAATACCTAAAAGAAAATCCCTATTTGTTTTATCAGTTAATATTCAGTGTGCTTCTTGCTAAAGTAGCCAGTGGAGCATGCTTGTTCATTAGATGCCAGGTAGACTGGCACACAGTAGAGAACTCTTGCAAATTGATTGAAGAAACTGTTGTTACTGCTTACATGCTAGATGGATGCAGAGTTAAACTATGTTGAACTTTCCATGTTCCATTTGACGTGAGTGTCCTCCCATTTCTTCAAGACCCTAGAAAGTTGATGCAATTTACCAGGTTGAAATTGGGACTTATGGATTTATTTTGTCAATTACATAATTTCAAGCTCAAATGTTGTAAAACTAATAAATGAATTCTATTACATTTTGGAAATGTATAGCTACTCATTGTTCAGATACCATTTTGCTTTTAAGTTCTTAGCAAATATATATATATTTAAAGGAACATAACTCAAGACCTCCACGAAGCTAATAGATGTAAAGAAGTTAGTTTAGTTTTCTGTACTTGACCTTATTTCTTAAAATGTGATATAGTAAACTACAGCCCCAAAATACCTAAATTCAAATCCATTCTCAACTGTGGAAGACAACTGAATGATCTTGGACCCAGCCTCTATATATGGGTTAAATTGGAATAGGAAGCATGGAGAATACGGATTTCCGATGAAGATCTCACAGGCCTATTGGTATCCAAGAAAATCACTTTCCAAGTGCCTGCCATTCTAGTTTCTTAGAATTGTTAACATAAGCTTTTTAGTAGTTACGTCAAAGCAAACATAATTAAATTTGAAAGAAATGCAGGAAGATAGGACATTTAAAAAATAATAGAATTGCAATAAAATTGCATGTTCTAAGCCGGCATTCTTCTATTTAGGTCCTTCCAGATGTTTGGGGTTACAACAGCTCCCATCGTCCCTAACTATTGATCATCCTGTCAGGGATTAATAGGAATAGTAATTGAAAACATCTGGGGGGGGGAATCTTGTTTCTAGGGGAAAAAAACCCTCTTAACCCAATAAAACCAGGACAAAATTGTTAGTCATTCTTTGAGTAATGCTCAGATCTGTCTGTATATCCATCTTTCAGTGAGAGCTTTCTGTTCCTTAGCATTTCAAACTCCTTTTGCAGAGGTGCAATCGTGTTTTATGAGTTGCTCTTCTCCACCCATTTTTCAGTCACTGAAATTCCATTGGCAATTATTAAGGAACTGAGGGGGTCAGAAAGTGTCAGTAAACCTCTGGTGCAAGAAAGCTGGCATTGTTTCCTCTCTTCCTGTCTTTGTGCTGAATAGATTTAGTTATAATCTGTAACATCTTCCTCTCTTCCGGAGATAGAGAATTATATGGGTAGAAAGCAGCCAATGGGTTGTGTTTTTTTATTCCTTTTTCCCCATTTTCTTCATATAGGAAATGGCCATTAGTAAAACGAATGCTCTATCAAGTTGTGTGGCTCCCAAATCCAGTCACTTTGTCAGAAAGTGAAGTCCGATATCACTCACTTAAGTAAACTGTAGATAAGTCTAAAATTTAGAGTTACGCAGCTGAGAAGAGCAGCCCTCAAGGGAGAATTATTCAGAACAGAGTATTAGGCTTCTTAAATGCCAGAGCTGGTAAGTCATCCAGCCTGTCACATAATATTCAAAGGATGTATTTCCCTTGTTGCAAAGGGGAAAAAAGAACAGGAAGGGCTCCTCTCTGTGGCTATATATGTCATAAGCCAGCATGCGGAGTCTTTTTGATCCTTTCCTTTCCCTTACTTGATGTCTTTTTTGAAGACATGCTCTGTCAGACATATTTTTTCCATTTTTGATTAAAATTTAATTTTCTAACTGCTTTTTCTCAACAAGATTCAGGGATTTTGAAAAGTTACCCCCCCTTTAATTGATTTTACAAAACAATTATCTAAGCAAATGAGTAAAAATGTTGGTTAAAAAAATCTACTTGGAGGAAGATAAATACTGTAGTTAATTAAACAAGAGACAACAGTGCCTCTTTAAAATGGACTAGCAAATCCTTCGACTTTTTCCAAGTTGAGCTTGGAAATCTAGCATGGCTAATACAGAACATGTTGTGTATAGTGCTGGACTAATCATCTATTTATATCCCTCTGGAATTATTTGAATCCAATACTTAGAAAAGGTTGCTTTTGTACAGGCAAGCTTTGATCTAGATAAGTAGGCAAACAAATGATTAGATTCTCCAAATATGTTAGTTCTGCTTCTCTCATCATTTTAACCAAGCTACTTGGTGGCTAAGAAATCCAGGAACTGCAGCTCCAATACAGAGGGTGTGATGATATCCTGTTGCACAAGCATAATGCAGGTGGTCTTCGACTTACAACAGTTCATTTAGTGACTGTTCAAAGTTACAACAGCACTGAAAAAAGTGACTTATCACCGTTTTTTACACTTATGACTGTTACAGCATTTCCAGAGTCATATGATTTACATTTGGATGCTTGACAACCAGTTCATATTTATGATGGTTGTAGTGTTTTTTGCGATCTTCTGATGAGGTGAATGGGGAAGCCAGATTCACTTAACAACCGTGTTACTAACTTAACTTCAGTGGTTCACTTTACAAATGCGGCAAGAAAATTCATAAAATGGGACAAACTCACTTAACAAATTTCTTATTTAACAGCAGAAGTGTTGGGTTCAATTGTTGTAAGTTGAGGACTACCTGTACATTGCTATTTCTTTGTGAAAACATTGGACCATCTTATTTAAATGTTAGTTAAAATTGAGAAAGAGGTGTAAGTTTGTACATGTAATAAATACCACAGATTTTTCGGTTATTACAGAACCAGCTACTTTGCTATAGAATGTCCAGCTGACAGAAAAGTGGGCACCTTTAGACTGACAATACTATGGATTAGCTGACACCCCTGTCAGCTAATTTTTTTAGCAAACTGTTTGCAGTACTCTATGGTTTCTGATCTGCTGGGCGGAATAGTTGGGGACCAATATTAGTGGATTTTTTCTTGTTCTTCCAGGTCTTGTCTTGACTTCAACAGTTTTGTGTAATTTCCATTTCTTAACAATGTTTGCCAGAATCAAAATTGCTATCTGGAAGCGATTCTTGTTTTTCTTTTACATAGCCTTCTCCTGTTTTGTAAGAATGAATTGTATTTATTTTCAAGTCCTCACACAGCTGTTCAGAAGAACTAATGTACATTGAAAGTAGATGGAACTCCAGTCCCAGCCTTAGAGGGTTCAAAGTATTCATTTATCTGTAGAATTATAGGCCTAACAAATCAGCCCCTTTTGGGAATCTCTGAACAACTGTAAGACTCCATTCATATTTGCAGAAATATGTAAAGATTAGATAGCCTTTGTTTACTTGATAATTGAATGAATTGTACCATTTAAGCAGGGATGCCTAACACGTGCATGAAACTCTATCTCTAGATAAATGCAATAAAATATATTATAAGATATATTTTCTTTATTGAAATGCCACCTATTCTTGTAAGTAATCACATAGCCATGAAAAGAAAAATTAGTTGTGATACCGATAGGAAATAAGGTTAAACTAGTATAACACCCCTGAGTTAAGCAGTAATTTGGTATGTTAATTAGTCATTTCTTAGATGGACTTTATTGGCATAGTTAGAAAGCAGATCATGACTGAAGAAGCAATAAATGTAGACAGATCAAGAAACAGAAACCTTAAAATGTGGCTTTCAGGAGTTGTTTCTTTAGATAAGGGGTCTTCAAACTTGGCAAGTTTAAGACTTGTGGACTTCAACTCCCAGAATTCCTCCTTCAGTCATGTTAGCTCAGGAATTCTGGGAGTTGAAGTCTACAAGTCTTAAACTTGCCAAGTTTGAAGAGCCTTGCTTTAGATGGTAAATACGTACTTCCCCAAATTATATGAATAAGCTTGGCTTGAGATACAGAATTCAGTGGAGTCACACCTTGCAGAGAAAACTGAAAACTATCCCTCTTTTACGAAGATCATATTAGCAACTGAAACAGTTTCCTGACTTCTAATCCCACTTCGTTAATGAAGAATCACAGAGAACTTCCAAGCAAACTAGGTTGGGAAGCTTTGGACCATCTGGCAAAAGTTTTGTTTCAGTTTATTGTTGGAGAACTTCACAACTACAAATGCTCTTGATCTGATTTCCCCTGTGCTTTTTCATCCAGCATTGACCCACTTTTTGCTGATATTAGAACACTGCTGATGTGTCAGAGATGCACTTGTTCCAAAAGAAGCTGGGAAAAAGAGTCCGCCTTCCTATATTTGCCAAAAGTGAGCCCTGTTGGCCTTGTCCTATTTTGCTGGCGGCTGAATAGCATGCTATCTCTTTAAAGCAGGATAATTTTCTGAACTAGCTTGGTCAATTTGTTATGGTTTAAAACTGTGGAGCCAGCTGTCTGCAATCTGATGTAATGTTGCCATGGAAACTAGAAATGAAACACTTAAGCATTCACTACAGAATTTCTGCATCCGACATTAGCCAAAATAATTAAGACTTGAGCCATTAGGGGCTTTTGAATGAAAGGGGTGGGGGCTTACAGTGTGGTTGAAAACCAAGCTGTTCCTGTTTACAGTATTCCATGTGTTTTCTTCTTTGAAATATGCAAAGAAATCACTCTGTAGAATGACACGTTGTGGGGCCCTCTTTTTTTTTTTTCCTATTTTTTTGGCACAGAGTTACTGGCTATGTCGAAACATTTTCAGGCAGAAAGCGGCATGCATGCCTGTAGATGCAAACAACTCAAAGTTGTGGAATTGGAAGCATTCTGACCACTGAGTGGGATAGCCAAAGTGCCACATGCTGTAAAATGTTCCCTTTTGGTATTAATATGCAAACGCCTTTTTGTGTAGGGAATTACTTAACGTCGGGCCAGTTCATACGTTTCCTATAACACATGTGCATTCAACGCAGCAGCATCTCCGAAGAGCATTTTTCTCGGAAAATGCTTACACATATGCAAAGAGAAAGAGTGTATCTGTATTTTATTTTAGAGTCCAAGCAGGACAATATATTATATTTGCACATAAAGCTAAATTGTTTGAATAATGGCCCAAAGAATGAAACTGAGACATCCAGATCACAAGGAATAATCATTTGATCCTACCCTACCCTGGTCAGACTCGACTAGAATTCTGTGTCCAGTTCTGGGCACTACAGTTCAAAAATGACAATGGCAAAGGTGAGCCTCCAAGATCATTGAAAGACTGTGGACCAAGTCCTATGCACCCTCAGAAGGGGAAGTAGGTGGCAATTGATCTGCTTTGTCCCATGTGGCTAGTGTGATACATAGGTAAAGGTTTCAGGTGTGAAACATACCTCCATGTGTAGTGCCTTCGTTACCCGAAGACAATTCTCTGGTCATTGGCCAGCGTGACTGTACACCAAGGTGCATGGAGCACGGTTACCTTCCCAACAAAGTGGTGCTTATTTATCTACTTGCATTTGTATGCTTTCAAACGGCTCAGTTGGCAGGAGCTGGGATGAGTTCAGGGGTGGGATTCTACCAGTTTGCACCTATTCGCTAGAACCGGTTGTAAACATTCTAAGCAGTTCGGAGAAGAAATTACTGGCCTAATCCTGTAAGGAAGGCAGGAAGGAAACATTCTGGTGTTGCTTACAGAAACTGCCTCTCCGTTAACGCTTATTACCTTCTTGGTAGGACTAGACTTCCTGTCTCTGGAACTTCTCTGGAGTTTTTTCCCCCTCCTTTGCTGGTACTTGCTTGTGTGGAGTGACCATTCAAAGTTACAATGGCACTGAAAAAAGTGACATGACCATTTTTCACACTTACGACTGTTGCAGCATCCCTACAGTCATGAGAGGCCAGGCGAGGAGATGCATGCCTCGATGTGAGTGATATTGAGTTGGCCACGTCCAGCCAATAACATGACTGCCAAGCCACGCCCACCAACTTAGTCACGCCCACAGAACCAGTTGTTAAAAAATTTGAGTCCCACCCCTGGATGAGTTTACAGGAACTTACCCTGTCCTGCGTTTCTCAGGACTCAATCCTGGGCTGTCAGCGTCTTTAACCGCTGAGCCATCGCGTCCCCAGCTTGATACATAGGGACATTATATACATTTGCTGTTAAATAAGGCCTATTTTGTCTGACTTAAAACACAGCTAGACAATAAGGCCCAATTTCAACCTGGTAACTGAAATGCCCCAAAGTTCACCCACAGGAAGTTGCTCTTGGGGTTCTGAGCTGGGGGGCTGGAACTGGGATGAATTGATCAGGGCTTTGTGTGAAAGCAAAGGCCGAAATAGAGCCTTTGGGGAGTTCCAGCTGGAATCTTCTCCGCTCCTTGGAATGCAAGCCTTGTACAGTGGCAGTTCTGTACTGTAAAAGCCAAGAGTTAAGTCCCCCTCTTCTTTTTTTCCCCCCTTCTTTCTTTTGGTCTCCCCCTTTCTACTTTCACACACAGAAATTCTAAATGGGGCCAAACAGAGGAAGTAGCATATTGAGCGCTGGGTCTGGCTTGAAAATGAGAGCTCTGATTTGGTTCACAAGGAATGGATTGTTTCAGGCTGTGGTGTCACTGCTGCTGGAGAGGGAGGATTCTTTCTGTCTCTGTAATGCTGGATACTTGAGGGAAAACAGCTGGAATGGAGCAGGCAGCATCTGATGTGAGACCAAATGGGAAGCTGGGGAATATGGGCTAAACTAAAAGCCTGCAAAGGTCAGAGTTTTCCTTTGGTCAATTCTTGAGGAATGCTCGGTCTATATTAACAGACAATCTTGAGAATCTTTAGAATGAGAAGCCCGGGATGGGGGGATAAAGAGAAGGAAAAAAAAATCTATGACTATAACTAATAAAATACATCGGAGTGGAGAGGATGAGCTCTCCTCTTCGTTTCCCTCCCCTCCCCTCCCTCCCCCCCTCTCTCCCTTCCCATCTCCTCATTTTTGCTGCTGTTGCTGTTTTTGATTTTCCCTGTTAAGGCTGGAAAAAAGGAGTCAATGAGAGTGTTTCAATTCAGCGCAGAAAAGCAGTTTCTAACCAGGCTTTTCAATGTGAAGTTCCGCCAGGCCAGGAAGACCATTGCCTGACCCAAACCACAGGAGCTTAACTAACAGGGCTCAGAGTGCTAGGACAGTGTCCTGCCTGGGCTGTGTAGGAAAGCAACGTGGAGATTGCTATTATCACACAATGTGCCAAGGCAGAGAGGACGATGAGGACTGGAACACGTTTCGGTGTCTGAGGTCTTACTTTGTGCTAATTTAGAAGTGAAAATGGTATGTTCCATTCTTTTTAAAGTACTCTGTGTACGTGTGGGAGGGAGGGAGGGAGGGAGGGAGAAGAAATTGTGAATATTCAGGATGAGAGAAGAACTGTTTCAGGTTTCAGGATTTGCCTTGTTTTAGGACTCTGGAAAAAGAGACGCTTCCCTGCCTTGAGCTGTGCAACTATTCCTCTCCTAACGTTTCCTTTTGCTTCCCTGCCAGTCAAGAGAGCAATCAGATGATGAATCAGAGGAATCAGTGAAGTTTAAGAGACTGCATAAGTTGGTCAACTCAACTCGCCGAGTGAGAAAGAAATTAATTCGAGTGGAAGAAATTAAAAAGCCCAGCACTGAAGGTAAGAATTGGCAGCTTTCACGAGAAGATGTGCAGGCACGGTGGGAAAGAGAGGGTGGGTGTGCCATCCCTTTGGAAAAAAGAGTATGAGAAACTTGCCAGAGGAAAGAAAAGAAGAAACATTTGGTGGCCCTCTGAATTGATTATTATTTTTTTATGCCCTGTGCTCATATAAATCAGCCGGATCAGAATAGCTCTTTGCATTAGCGGTCTGAATTTATGGCTGTACTGTATTGTACACTATTTTCTAGGTACTGTTACCTACTATGGGTGTGTGTGTGTGTGTGTGTGTGTGTGTGTGTGTGTGGCTGGGTAGTCTTGCTTCTTTTATTACAACATAATTTATTGGGGACAGTCTCAAGTGAAAAGGCTATAGAGAGGTTATTATTGGTAGATGGATGGACTGTATCAGATGAACTTTCGCCCCCTTCCCCCTACCCTCCCATCCTACAAAAATCTGCAATCCCAAAGTGACTTTTTTTTGGGGGGGGGGGAGGGTTGCACCCGGAGCGGAAAGCGCTATCAGCCAAGCAGAATTCTTCCTGAAACTGGACAGAAACGGGACAGAATCAAGAAAAGGGGCTCCCTGGTCCCATAACCTTGCCTGCCAAATTCATTAGAATTCTTAGTTCTGCATTTATCAGTATAGTAGGAGAATCTGCATATAAGTGAGTATTATACACTTTTCCAGGAAGTGACTAATGTTTCATGAAATTTTCATTAATGAAATGTAATAGCGAGTACCAGATTAAGAGTTTGCAGGGAGCAGAGTACAGGTAAGAGCAAAAGATACATTACCCTTCTGATTTAAAAAAGATTATTTTTTTCTTTTTCCTAAAGCCTCTGTCACTTTTCCTCCTGCAAGTTCTGAAGCCAAGAAATGTGACTCGTAAATGAGCTGTGTGGTTCGGGAGGGATGAAAAACTGTAAGAGAAAATGGAAGTGGGGCTTATCCCATAGGGTTAGAAAGCGAGTCAGTTTCTCATGGGATGCTGAAACATCTGCTGGACCGACACCACACCCTTCCAAGTTTGGCAAATGGTTCTTTCAGCAGGAACGATGAGCTTGTCAGAAAATAGACACGTATCACTTGCATAGAAGTCAGAGAATGCCACAATTGATTCCACAGTAGAGAGAGATTTTAGCCCTCTAAAGTAAAATATAGTGAGCTTCACTTTTATAATATTTATTTGGAATTGATTTTAAAAAGTAAAATAACAGATAGACATTAAATATTATTCTGTGGCAATAACTAATTATTATTCTAATATTGTTATTTTTTTTATTATTCTGCAGCAATAACTAATAACTAACTAATTATATACATTTAAATTCAGGAGAGGAAAAGAGAGGCCTGATAGAGATGTGATTGGGTTGGGGTTTGTTTGTTTTTTGGGTGATAATAAAAATATTTAAGGAACTCTGACCTTTTCCAAGCTCTCGAAATCAAAGGCAAAGAAAACTTGTTCCATACTCGGTTACTCTACAGGTAGTCCTCAACTTATGACCACAGTTAAGCCCAAAATTTCTCTTGCTAAGTGAAACCTTTGTTAAATGAGTTTTGTCCCATTTTACCAACTTTTCTTGCCACGGTTGTTAAGTGAATCACTGCAGTTTGTAAGTTAGCAACACGGTTGTTAAGTGAAACTGGTTTCCCCATTGACTTCGCTTGTCAGAAGGTTGCAAAAGCGGATTGCATGACCCCTGACTTATCCATATTTGGCCCGGGAAGAAAGATCAACAGAGGATAGGAATTTATCTTGACATACATAGACACACTATATTTGTAGTAAGGGTTAGATTTGACCTCTAACTCGAAGCATTTTTTGTGGCTGAGACCAATGCACTTTTGGTCCTTTGCTATGGTGATACATCGCCTTAATAGCTTATTATTTTGATGACTGTGTTGCAAGTCAAAAGGGGGCATTTCAGCCTTCATCAGCATCAAAATCTGAACTTTTGATGGGAGCCAGTTGTAGGTAGATCTGTGTTTAACTCCACTAGTTGCCAATTTGTCTTCAAGCAAAAGCCGGAATGCGTTTGAGACCAGATTACTAGAACACAACATCTGCCATTTTCTTTGCTCCCCAACCTTCCAATGCCATAACTATACCTAGATTCTGGCCTTCCTATTTTGGAGAAATCCTCATAGACATGTCTCTGATGCCATTAGGCAAAGGTGTTCCCACAGTAAATTCTATTCCTTTCAGCTTTTCACAATTGGCTTTTGTTTTGTATTCTTAGGATTGAAATGTAATCATTTTAAGTTAGATTAGTTTATTTTCTGTAGAGCTTTAGTCTGCAGAATAATGCAAATATGTGACTGTTAATTTGTAGTATATTTAATCTTTTAGTTATCTGCTCTTCCAGCCAACATTTGAAAAATGTTTGTGTTTCTTTTTTTCTCATACAATGAGTAGTAGCTCTTGCTATTCTATAAATATGTAGACATTTCTTGCTGTGACCTTTCTAAGTACAACATTAGCCTTTTTAGAGTTGACGAAACCCAGTGCATACTTTTCAGGATTTTACTTGAGAGGAGAATCAAATTAGTGTACAAAAACTGAGTGAATGTATTGCAAGTTTTGAGTTTAATCCAAATGAAACATTCGAGTTAAAAGTCAAATATTCAATGTATTTTGTTGGATTCTTTCCCTACTATATCTTGTTCTACTGTCAAAGTGGATAAATATATCATAATATGGTGTGGGTTTTTCCCCTCTACTAATAAGCAGAAGGAGGAGGAAAGGAATTTTAAAAAATACAGCTTTTCAAATAGAGTATTTCTATTCATATATTACTTTCACTATATTCAGCTTGACTATAGGTATAGAGAGAGAGGATAGGTTATGATACCTATCATTTTCCTTAACTCCTCCATGTAATCATAGATGTGCAACTTCCCTAGTTTCGCCCTTTCTTACTTAAAATGGCACATTCTGTAAGAAAAACGCCCTCAGACAGAAATTCTGTCCACTGTTTTGCAAGATTATTGCACACAAACGTCACAGGCAATAAATTCACAATTGATGACACTATTTTAAGCCCAAACTACCTATTTCTAATGTTAAATTCATTTCTTTGGCATCGTTGACAGTTGTGTGTATTAGAAACAAAATAGACTATATCCAGAGCTGCTGCTGCTGCTGCTGGCTCCTTCTTACACTCCTTTAAATATATGAAAACTGACACCGCATTCCCCTTTCATTCATAAACTCAGTCTTCTGCATCTGGTTTTCCTTTGATCTTCCTATCTATTTCTCATTTTACTTTATTAACTGCGTATAAATAGTTGAATTTATTCTTGCACAGTAAATTCTATTCCTTTCAACTTTTCACTATTGGATTTTTTTTTTCTTTTTGTATTCTTAGGATTGAAATTTATTTTCAGTTAGGTTAATTATTTTATGCACAGATTTGGCCTTTTCCAAAAAATCATCTAATACTAATACCCATCAATAGGCCAGTATTGCTTCTATGCATCTGTTTTATTCCTTGATGGTGCCCAGATTCTTCTGTTCTTCAACTACAAATAGTCCTCGACTTAACAACAGTTCATTTAGTGACTATTCAAAGCTACAACAACACTGAAAAAAGTGACTTATGGCTGTCTTTCAAACTGATGACGGTTGCAGCATTCCCATGGTCATGTGATCAAAATTCAGATGCTTGGCAACTGACTCATATTTATGGTGGTGCAGGAGTCATGTGATCACCTTTGGTCACCTGACAAGGTGAGGAAGTCAGACTCACCTTACAACCCTGTTTTTAGTAACACGGTTACTATACTTGACAATTGCTCTGGTTCATTTAACAACTGTGGCAAGAAAGGTTACAAAATGGAGCAAAACTCACTTAACACTTAGCAACATAAATTTTGGGCTCAATTGTGATCGTAAGTCAAGGACTATCTGAATTAACTTATCCTCACACGTATTTGGTCGAACAAGACTAAGAAGTCTTCACTTTGGGATATACACCTCTCCCTCCCTCCCTCCCTCCCTCTACAACCCCTCCCTCTCTTCTTTTGTTGCAACCACGTTAGCTACTGAGAACTAATATAGTGGCATATTCCCTTTCAGGTGTGGATGATCACTCCTTTGATACTCCCACAGGACCAGATGCTCGACCTGCACTTTACTCTGGAATTCACAAGAAACCATTCGTTTTGGATAATTCCTGTGAAAAACAGCCAGATAATGAAAGTGATTCACTGACCTTATCTCCCTCATCCAGCTGCCTGGACACTTGGGGTACAAACAGGAAATTGCTGAAGACCTTCAGTAAATCTGATAGTCGTGGCCTTATAAAACCGCCCAAAAAGCTTGGGACATTCTTTTCTTATCCAGAAGAGGATAAAATACCCAAAGTTTGTCGTTCTTTAACGGATGGAGAAATGAAGAACCTTGGCTCTCTCAGTCATGGGGTAAGTAAAGAAAGCATTTGCTTTTATGACAGCAGGTGCAAGCATCATGTCCTGGTATCTTTGGAGGAAATCCAGAGTGTCAGGAAGCAGATCCGGCTAAAAAAGGCAGATCCTAATTATTCATGTTCTAGAGCTTTTCTCTGTCAGCGTCCTGCTAGGAAAGGTGTCTCGCCTTCCATCTGCGATCTGCAGCTGCTTCATCACAAACCCAAGAGGCTAGGAAGAGGTGGAAGCTGTGGCTTCTCAAACAGAAGGCTTCGAGGGTGCAATTCAGTCAGCGAGTTCAACATCACATATGTGGTGGAAAGAAGCCTGTACAGTCACCTCAACCTATCGCATCTGGTGCGGCCCGTGACTGACAGAACCTTGAGCAAAAGTGAAGAACAGGAGTTGAGGCGGTGCCTACTGGAGGAAGAGGCGGCGGCAAAGAGGAAGTGGGCTTCTACAGTCGACCGCTGTACAAAAAGGGTTCTTTTGAGAATCCACCAAAAGTCTGTGAGTTTTCACCAAAGGTGGCCACAAGCTCCCATGAGGTTGCAGTCAGCATTGCTTGGGGTTTGTTTGTTTTTCCCCTCATCATGAAGTTTGAAAGGTTTACCATTTCATTGCCTTTCTCTTCTCTCCCTTCAATCTTCTCCTAATTATTGGCCAATGAGATTTTCTAATAAATATTGAGACACGCTATTCTCGTTCCTTGTTCCTAAACTGACAACATTTTAAGGGAAAATCCTTGCCTTTTAGAATCAACTAAATACGAGAAGGACATATTCGGACAGAAAATGGCTTTTATGTTCCATATTTGCTTGAATCAACAATATTAAGAAGAAATAAATAAATAAATACGTAACTAAATACATGGAGAGAACCAGTTTTGTCTAGTCACTAGTGGTTAAGGTATCAGTCTAGAGGGGGGGGGGGGGGGCCCCGGGGGGGGGGTGGCCCCGGGGGGGGGCGGGGGGGGGGGGGGGGGGGGTGGGTTTTTGTCGGGCCCCTAGGGGGGGGGGGGGGGGGGGTTTGGTTTTTTTTTTTTTTTTTTTTTTGGTGGGGGGGGTTGGGGGGGGGGGGGGGGGGGGGGGGGGGGGGGGGGTTTTTTTTTTGGGGGGGGGTTTTTGGCCCTCCCCCGCCCCTCCCTTCCGGGGGTGGTTTTGGGCTTGCCCCCCCTTTTTTTCCTCCCCCTCTTTTTTTTTTTTTTAAATTTTTTTTTTGGGGGCTTTTTTGTGGGTGGGGTTGTGTGGTCAGGGGGGAAAGTGGGAGTTAGCCATAAAAACCAGCAGGGTGACCTTGGGCCAGTCACTCTCTTTCAGCCCAACTCACCTCACAGGATTGTTGTTCTGGGGAAAATAAGAGGAGGAAATGGAAACTCAGGTTTACCACCCTGAGTTATTTATAAAAATAATAAAGGCATGAGAAATCAAAAATAAATATAATTTTAATTAAAGCCAGTTGTACAGTGCATTCAGATGATAGATTCTGAACTGAGGAACTGTGGGGTGGTTCAGATGATGCTCTCTGGCCCATCATATGGAGAAAATTAGAGTTTTAGAGATACAGAATTTTAGGAAGGTAGGTCATCATTCACCTTTCCACCTTACTAGGTTGACAAAAAAGCTCACCCGTTGCCTCTAAATTATGGTTTGGAATACCTTCTCAAACTGGCGCCATGTGACTGATGAAAAGGTGCGGTGAATCCTTCCTAAAAAGGAGTAGAAATACTATATAGATCAAACTAGAGCAGGAACTTCATCTCTGGTTTTGTTTTGTTTTTTTTTGGCACTTTTTATATCTTTCCAAATATTCCATATGTATCTGATATGTTTGTTTTTTCTGTGCTTACTTCCATATTTCTCCAGAGCAGCCTCTGATCAGAGCAGCCCACCTTAAGCCTCTGCCAGCATCTTTGCTCCTTAATAAATTCCGATTTCCTCAAGCCCTTTAGAAAGACTTGCAGCAAGACAATTTCATCAGAGAAGAAAAGGAGGGGGGGGATCATTTCCATTGCTTTTTTTGGCACAGTTGCAAGGCTGCAAGCCCACCAACCAGCTCATTATGCTGCATATGACAATATCCAGGGAAAGCAATTCCCTTGCATTGCAATCTCGGCATAATTGTGGCTTTCCCAGCTGCCAAGCTAGTAGTGGTGATGAGTGGGTGATGTGGAGAAATGAAATTTCTGTGTACTCTGCATCATTAACTCCTTTAAATGTTATGATTCATGAAGGGGTAGAAGAAGTAGAGGGACTCAGATTGGAATCTCAGCTTATTCTTTATCTCTGTATGCTGACTAGTGAGGGAGAAGTAAGGAGTATGTATGTAAAAGAGAGAAAGAAAAGCAGTGAATTGAGGAGAAAATTGATATATAAATGAAAAAGATACACATAAAGAAGAAAGAGTTAGAGGGCCAAAGGGGGATCCTACCTATTTTTTTGACTGAGGATCCATCCATCATCACATTGTGTGGCTATTGATAACTTTCTTCTCAGAAAATATGGTTCTCAGATGTTATTTTTTAAAAAAAAGATTGCCACTCTTAATTTTCACCAGGCAAAGATCTGTACAGATCCTTTGCCCTGGCAAATGTGCTTAGGATTGCAGTGCATAATTGCTCTGTGAAATAAAATATTTAATTCCCAGAACAAATATAGAAAAGTAAGGATGAGAGCCAGGGATCTAAAGCCATCTGGGAAGTTCATAGCTGGATTATATTTTTGAACCAAGGTCTCGGGTTGAGGCAATCATGACTAACGTTCCAAGAAACTTGAGGGAAAAAATTGATTCTGACAGACAAAAATCTCATTTTTGCTAACTTGTAAACTATGGCTTCAGTTGGCTAGTAGCCATTGTAAAGCTGCTAATTTTTTTTTCTAGGATAATTTATCATTTTTCTCCAATGCTTTGTATGTTAGTGGATTCTTTCCTACTTTGTAACATATTTTATTACAATAATTTCTTTGACAAAGATGGTATGTAGAGAATATTTCAGATGGTGAATATAAGAGGCAATAACATACTCTTAAAACTATTTTGTCCTGCAAATTATTTGATTGTAATCCTGTTACTGTTATTTACTTTGTATTGCCAATATTGGTAGCAAGAATTAAACATCCTTATATGACATGACATAGGCTAGAAAGTCTACATACCTACAGCCTATAACCCAGGTGTGTTCAACCATGGCTGGCTGGGGAATTCTGGGAGTTGAAGTCCACAGGTCTTAAAATTGCTCCCCCACTATCAGCTACCCTTGTCACAGTTGAATTTCTGGAGGTCCCTCAAGATCTGGTTATGGCAGCAGAGCTGGGATCCCCAGAAATGGATGAACTAGTGAGATACTCCATTATTGTTAACATCCCTTTGTCTATTTTTGTTTGTTTTAGTTTGGTTTTTCATACTTTTTAATGTATTTATTAACTCCTTTTAGCTCTGTTGTACCATGCCCAGAATTGCTTGCTTGTGAGAAGGGTGGCTATATAAATTGGTCTAATAAATAAATAAATAAATAATAAAATAAAATAATAACTAGGAGGTGTTAGATTGCATCATTGGAGAAAAAAGCTATATCTCTTCTCCTTTTTTTTCATGTGAAAACTTGGATTAAGCTCTCTTTTAAGAAGAGCAGATGCTTTATACTCTGCTTGTGAATTTTAGACACTATTCTACACTGTCTTCTTCTGAGATTATAATTCATGTTTACTGCAACCTCAGGAGCTACGTCATCCCTTGTCAATACGACTGATATTACATGTGTTGCTTTTACATATGTTTTGGGAATTTAAATTTATTTTAGTGGCAAAGGCATGCCTAGAACTTTTAAAGTATGTGCATGATCATTTCATTTAAGGATATACAGTCTCTTCATCTATAGTTTTATTTAGCATGTTTTTGTGAAGTAATTGAAAGTAATGAACTATATAATAGCAAGCATAATAATACAGTTCCTTGAAATATAACATATATAGCACATTGCCAAAAAGCAACTTGGAACTGTGAAGTTTTTTGTATGCGTGTATGATTCCATATACCATCCATGTGAATTCTGCTGTCATACATACTCACTGCCTGCATACACAAATACATGAAGACCCCCAAATCCTTGTAATCCTTGTTTGATATTAAACTTTCTGAAATAACTTTTTAAAATTGTTGTAGCATTCCTTTGCTATTGACTTTCTTGTTAAATTGATGTTTTCATGGAAGTAATACAATTATATGTTCAACAGCAAAGGCTTGTTTCATGAGGATAAAAAACATACTTCATATAGGTTGTCTAGAAGAGCTCATAATTGGCTTTTATTAATGTTTTAATTGGTAGCAGACTTAATAATGAGATATTACATATACAGCATTTACTATTTACAAAGGTTATGATGAAGGATAATGACCATGTCCTGATTGCTGCTGTTGTTTTTCTATAAGGTGAAGAAAAACAGAGGGAATAAGGTTGAAGGACAAGATATAAATGCATAGCTCAAAACATAGAAATAGCCAATTTATTTCTGGAAAAGGCAAACATCTGTATTGTAGACCTGAAAGGGAACTGGACAGTTCTATTGAGCTCCAAAGGGCTACCATCTTTTCAATAATGAACACTTTACATATGAGGATCATTATTAAGCACCAAGTAAATATGCTTTCACTTGGCTGTGTTTTTCAGCTTTAAAAAGAAAATTAGTGTCATTACGCTGACCTGTTTAGGCAAGCAGAACTATTGTATTCAGTGTCAGTGTTTCTTGCTTGAGATGTTTCTTTGAGAACAACTTACTTCTCTAATTACTTCTGCAAAATTATGCCACTGCACATATCTGTATTCTCTCTTGTAGTAGTATGAAAACTGCTTTGCTCCATACAGGCCTTGGTTGTAGTCTCTGAAAGTGGAAATTGTCAGTTCAGAGATTGAAGATGTCATTATTGAGTGAATCAACCATTTGGGCAGATGCTTAAAATTTCAAGGCTTTTGTCTATTTCAAGTACAATAAAGTGGAACATGTTGTTGTTAATATTCTGTGCCCAAATGATTCCCAAAACATGGGATTATGTAAAACTATTCCTCACTTAGGAGATAGTTTTAAAACTCCTTTATTGAAGATCCTGATTCCAGTATGAAGCAATAAAATAATTAGTAAAAGTCCAGGAAGGGAACATGATGCATGAACATAATCCAGAACATTTTTTCATGCTTGCTTTTGTTATTTGTACAATTGAGACGTTTCTCTAGTGTCTTCTCTACCCGAGAAAACAATTGACACCATGCTGATTTTGTGGTAAAGTATTATAAATTTGCCTTGTTTCACAGAGAACCTGCAGCTTTGGTGGCTTTGATTTGGCAAATCGCTCACTGCACATTGGAAACAGTTCAGATCAAATTGTGAGTATGACATTCAGTCATAAGATACATTCATACATACAGCCCAATGGTGGTTTTTGTGAGGTGTTTCAAAATTAAAATGCAGTGGGATTTGCTATAAAAGTAGCTATGAGGAGAACATCAGTTTTCAATTACAATACAGTGAGCTGTTTCTTCATACAGTACTTTTAAATTTCATTTCAAAAAAACATCATTTTCCAACAATGACAAATACCTTTATGATTGATTGCCATCAAGTTGGAATTGACTCACAGTGACCACACGGAGAAAATCTGTCCCTGACCTGGTTTATTCAAGTCTTCCAATGATACACTCATCACCATTGTAAATGAATTCATCTACCCTGTTGCTGGTCATCTTTTTTTCCCTCCCCCTTTCCCAGCATTAGAGTTTTTTCCAGAATGATAGTTTTTCCTTAAAATACCTGAAATAGGATGATTTAAACTTGATCGTTTGTGTCTTGAGTGAGTTGATTTATTTGATGACCTATTTGTTTTCCTGGTTGTCCTTGGTGGAATCTCCTCCAACTTCAAAGTTCAACAGTGAAAATACTCTTTCTATTCTGTTTCTTGAAGTTTTACTTCCATAGATTGTCACAGGAAATACCATGATTTGCACTATTTGATCATTGTACGTAAAGCCACATCATGGCATAATAACTGTGGTGTTATGATGCTCTCTGACTACATCAATAATTTGTTGATACTAGAGAAAATTATTAGCACTAAAATGAATGTCCAAAAGTGTATCTCCAAATATGACATGCTTATTAGTCTGCAAACATTAATACCAGACAATGCTCTCTGTAATTCTGAATATTTTGTACTTTGAAATCTTTTAAATTGGGCATGTCCAGCCTGTGGGCTGCATGCAGTCCTGGACAACTGATAATGAAGCCCCACAAGATCATAAACTTTTAACATTATTATGTGCATTTATATGCATTAACTATATTTTATATATGGCCCAAGACCATTTATCTTCACTCAGTGCGGCCCAGGCAAACCAAAAAGTTGGATATTAATGTTTTAAATTATGATTTTTAATTTTTTATATTCAAAAGGAGGATGTGTAGCAGAATGTCATAAAATTATGAGAGTGACAAGGACTGTACTGCTAGAAAGCAGCAGAAGATTACTCAATCTTTGAAATTCCAAAAGGATAAAAATTTAATTCAGAGGAAGCTTGTCATTTTTTTTTTAATTCAGCCTTGTGATCACTCAAAAAATCTTCTTTTTTTGAAGGTTCTCGTTTGCTAGATATTATTTTCTGCATATGATAATTATAACATGAGGACAAGTGAAATGGGGTGATTCCTAGGCAATTAGAAAGCAGTAGTATTTATTCCACAAGAAAATAAGATAGCTAACTGTTCCAACCATATTTGCCATGGTTTTATTGGCCAATCAAAGAGTGAAAATCCTCCTCTCCATTAAGTTATTCTATTCACTGAATAAAGTATACCAAAATAAGCTGATTAAAACTAAACGGGAGTGAAAAGCTTGGGAAAGGTGTAGTGTCTAATGCATAGTAGTCCACTTTTCACATTCTATTTATTCTACTCTTGTTTTCTCACTAATCACTCTGAAGGGGATCTGTATCCATTTGGACAGCTCTCAGGTTAATCCTGGATTCAATGAACATAGTAGGCTGTAGCTCAAATGTGAGGGAAAGTCACCTTCCAATATCTCAGCATATATATAGTTCTTCTTCCCACATTCCAGCTGCAAACAAAGTTGGGAAAGGCAGGAATGAAAGATAAAGAAAATGTGAGGACATAAAGAACATAGCTCCATCCTGTATACAATTTTTGCCCTGCTTATGTTATCAGTGGTGGGATTCAAAAATTTTTACTACCGGTTCTTTGGGCGTGGCTTGGTGGGCATGGCAGGGGAAGGGCACTGTAAAATCTCCATTCAGAGGTGGTCTTTGCCGGTTCTCCAAACTACTCAAAATTTCCACTTCCGGTTCTCCAGAACTGGTCAGAACCTGCTGAATACCACCTCTGGTTCATTTAACATATCCTTGGGAAGGATATCACATTGAGAAAATGTTCGATGGTGAATTGAGTTGTTTCCAAGTTGTTTAGATCAGGGGTCTCTAACCTTGTCCACTTTAATCCTGGAGGACTTCAACTCCCAGAATTCCCCAGCCAGCAAAGCAAAGCAAAGCAAAGTAAAGCAAAGCAAAGCAAAGCTAGCCAGCTCCCAGGGGAATTCTGGGAGTTGAAGTCCTCCAGGCTTAAAGTGGCCAAGGTTGGAGACCTCTGGTTTAGATAATAGATATAAGACTGAGCCAAGAATTCTGTTCGAGTACTTCCAATTTAAAATGTAGGGTTGTGTTTTATTGCCCTGAATTGTTTTATATATCGCCCTTTTCCTTAGGGTTGCTAATCTGACTGTAGGGATAGTACTGGCAGTGGGACTAAGCAGCTAAGCTCATCATGTTTAGTCCTTGAAGGATTACGCATGTCACTGGTCCTGTGTGATGAACAAGAATAGAGAAATTAAACTTTTCCTGGCTGTTGCCAGTTTCATTTTATTGAGTGTATATCAATTTCAATCCAAAAGCAATTGCAATTCACACATAAAAATCAAAGCAGCTTTTTAAAATTCATAGCCATTAATTTGTGTTGCAGAAATGATAAATGCTCAACCAACAAACGAGAAACTTGCCTTTCAAGAGCATTATTTGCATTTCTTGTAGACTGCCATAAGAGGAAGTTATGTCTAAAAACCTTTCTTTTTGATTTTCTGCCAATGAATTGCTTATTCAAATGAACTGTGGATTGGAGAATGGACAGGGTTTAGACAGATGGGAAGAGCAGGAAAGAACAAAGAAAGGAATGTTATTCATATAGTGTGTGTGTGTGTGTGTGTTCTCTCTGCTATGTGACAAACAAATTCACCTGGAAGAGTGCAAGGAAGAATGTAGATCAAGAAAAAGAAAGTTGTGGGAAGCAGTGCTTTTCTGAACTGATTTAGGAATTCTCTGGGTGCCTTGAATTAAAAAGGGAGAGTGGGCAGTTGATCTCATCCTCTTGTCTCTAAGTATTGCCGCCTTTTGTGCTGAATGGCAACTCATCCATGGGGCTTTGTGTTGTTCACAGAATCATATTTTGAGAAATGGTTACTGATGTATAATTTCGCTCTGAAACGTTAATACAGTATTCCTTTAACACTAGGCGAGTCTTTCGCTTGAATGACTGTGATGTTCTTTTGCTTGTTTTTTTGGGACTAAGTCCCTTTCATTTTTTTCCCCCCTGCCTTTGTGTATCTAGATTGGGTTTTTTCCTGCTCCGGGAGCCAATTTTGTGGTTTTGTTGAGTGTTTGGGGATTTAGTAGGGCAGGCAAGGGAGGATTGAAATTAATCTGTGATTCCGTTACTAAAACACATCCTCCTCCTGTCCAAGTGAATCCAAACTATCGAGTTCCTGAATTGCCACAGAGTGATGTCTGTATAGATGGGAAAGGGAAATGTCTCTGAAAACATCTGGGCTGAATCCCTGGCCAGATGGAAAGTCTCTGGAGAATGGGGATGAGGCACAGCTGCAGGAGGATGGATGGCTAGAACACACGCATACGAAGAAAGACTTAGCAGTTAAGCGGGGTCTTGCCAGAATTTGGAGCTCCCCTGTCCACTACTTAAACAAAACAAAGGCCTTCTATTAATCCTTGTTTTTAACTTTCATCTCTCTAGTTAGGAATCTTTCTTTTTCCATCCATCCTGGAACATAAAGCCATTTCATGAAACTGTTCTGCATTGGGTTCCAGAAGTGCCAAGTGAAGCATTTCTTCAGACAGCTCATCAATTTTTCTGGAAATCCCTATCAATAAGGCCAGTGATATGAATGGCAAATTCACCCAAAATATGTTTCAGGGCAATAGGCCTTTCCATTTTCAAGCCATGTAAACTTCCAAAGGCATCTGACTTCTGACAATATGGGACTGTATCTTGGTGCAATTGTACCAATTAGTCTGGTGCAGTTTGCAACTGCTTTAATCATTAATCTAAAATATTTCTGGTTGTCTTTCATCCTTATTGTTCCCAACTTTCTTGAGCATTCTTCTTTTCACTTGTTGCTTTTAAAGGTCATGTAATCTTAACTAGATGTTCTTTTTCTCTATTCAGAACACATAACTTGACTTGGTGGGGATGTAATCACAAAGTAACTCAGAAAGAGAGATTATCTTATCCCAAGGCCAATATTATACTTCCCCTGGCTGCCTTTGATGCTGCACTTGAGCATCATTGACTAGATTAACATGGCCTTCAGATGAATATGCGTGAGGTTAGCCATGTTTACTTAAATCTACATAGAATTTAGGCAGGCAGAACACAAATAACCTTATAAACAAGCATTCATCTCAGTCAAAAACCAAAAGTATTCTGAAAATTGATCTTAATGTGCAAGTATCCAGATATACAGGATGTGAGCTGCATTTCAAACAGCTTTTCATAACTTCCAAAATATTTAAAAAGGACAAGAAAAAAGAAAGTTAGCTGAAGAACAATATATATTGAGCAATACTGGTATAAATGAGTTTCATACAAGAAGATTATGAGTGGGGTAGAACTGTAATGTTTCTCTCCAGGAGTTGGCAGAGACATACCTAATGGAAAACAATTGGATTATGGCACTTGTGTTATTAAATGAAAATGCATGCATGCAGGAATTATGTTGTTTAGCATTCTGCCTATGAGTATAGCATTAAAATCAATATAAATGGCTAAGCTGAATATATTGGCTGTGTGGTAACATTTGTCCCACTTTGTATGTATAATGGGTTATTCTGGCTCAATGCCCATCAGGATTGTTATACTACAAGGTGATGAAAAATGACTCACAATGACATTTTAAGTCACTTTTAAGTGATGGCTTAAGAACTGGAAGACAAGCATCATAGGGTAGTCAACATGTAATAACTAACTGCCCTCTCTTCCATTATTTATCCCCCTGAGAATTTCAAGGAAAACATTGCAAATATTGTCAAAGGGGAAGCACAGATTCCCAGGAAAAAGTGGTCTGGTTAGAAGAAGAATATATAACCCTCTCCTATTGCATCCACTCAGCCCACCAGGATGGGAAGGCAGAGCATGTTATGAGTTCCATCGATTAGAAATGTCCATCTGATGGGACCATGAAGAAGGGCCTTCTTGGTGATAGTCCCTTCTTTATGGAACATCATTCCCCGTGAGCTCCAGTTGGCTCCCACCCTGTTCCTGTTCTGAAAGACCCTAAAAATGTGATTTTGTCAGCAGACCTAGGGACCACAAATGGAAGTGGAGGTGCTCAAGTGACTGATTTGATTGTATTGTTGCTGCCATGGAGATGGGGAGGGGTTGTCTCTGTGGGAGGTGTTTTTTTAATGGGTGTTTATTATGTGGTGGGTTTTTTTAAAATGTTGTAAGCCACCTGGAGTGACCTATCTGTGAGTTGGGCAGTTATATAACTATTGTTTAATAAATAAGTAAATAAATAACATGTTTTGGGAATTTGCGATTTGAACAATCTTTGTGAGGTACGCTGAGTCTAAAGATGGCCATGGCCACAAAGATGAGAAGCTGCTCTTTGTTTCAACTTCCCTTTCTTTTGACAGGGAAAGGATGGTGATTTTGTCTACAAAGAGGTGATCAAATCCCCTTCGACTTCCCGTATATCCCTTGGTAAGAAGGTGAAATCTGTAAAAGAAACCATGAAGAAAAGAATGTCTAAAAAATACAGCAGCAGCAACTTGTCAGAGCAGGTATGCCAGTTTGTTTGTTCTTGTTTGCTTGAAATTAAATCACTTCTGGAGCCTCTTTTGAGACCTCATGAAAAGGTACAACAGCATTTACTTGAGAAGCTCCCCGGGGTATCATGTACTAAACCAATTCCGAGGTCTTTCAGAACTAGTTACTGTGAAAAGAGCCTCAATAAAATCATAAAAGGAAGGTAAGATTGAATTAAGCCAGTAAAATTTACAATTTCATTGGATATGTGGTGGTAGTTCCCATGTTATAAAGAATGACTGAGTTTATACAGTATATACCCTGAGCAAGTGTCCAACATTGTTAAAACGCAAGCAACATCCAAATCAAGGGTCTCTAACCTTTTTGAGCTAGTGGGAACGCTTGGATGCTTCAAAGAAGGGGAAGGAGGGGCATTTTCCCCAAATGGTTCCTAAGAGGATTCTGGTCAGTCTCAAAGCACCTATTTAACAGAAGCCAAACCCAGCATTGGACTGCACATTATTTTATAAATCCTTTGGAGATCTAACTTCAGTTTGTGCTTTCCTCTATAGCATGTTAGTTCCCATTGATTTTTTCCCCCTAATAAAAGATATAAACATGGATTACATGGGGCAAAGAACTTACCAGTGCCAAGAAGTATGGCTGAGGAACATAAGGGCTCACTTGGAGCTGCAGGATCCTGCAGCTTTGACATCTGTGCAATATGAAAGCTTTACCATGAGGTTATCTGAATAGCCTATATAGCGGGTCAAAAAAATAAGTCAGCAATTTATTAAATGAACATAGTGTGCTGAATGAAAAAAAACCCCACATTTTTCCTTTACAATACACTTAATTCTCTTATTACCGAGATCTATGATGATCGCTAAGTCTTTTAAAACTCCTCTTTTCAATTTTCCCTGGCTGAAATCAATTCATTTTTCCAAGCTTGTTGCTTTTGGCAAATTTCATTCAATTTAGTTTGGGAGGCTGTCAAAACAGCCAACACTTTTTATTGTTATTTTTTTCATCAGTCTTTCCACTTCAACTTCAGTATAAACATAACAAGTCATTGGCATCCGCTGAGGAAACAGCTGATTAATATTGACGAAATATCGCCCTCTAGAGGTCTATCAAGTAATCCAGTTGCTATAGTTGGTCATTATATTTTGCATTCAGGAGTAGAAGAATGCTGATCTTTGATAGCCAAAGCACTCTTAAACATGTTCGTTTTCTCTGAGATACCTTTATATTGCCAAGATAAATTCAGTCCCTCACTCTTATCTGTAATTGCATGGGACAGATTTCAAGGCAGAAAGGCTCCGTGGAGGTACAATAGCCTTTCACTGGGAATTTGGATCTGCTAGTTGCAAACAAACAAATCAATAGTTTGTGACTCCATGCAGAAACAAGGCAGTCCTCATATCCAACCTGAAGTCCTTTGTTTACAGCAGACCATCACAGGTATATCAGACCTCCAGCAGAAAACAAAGCCATTTGTTCTCATGTGGGCTGTGGCAGCACAAATGGCCTGGCTGGATTCTGACGTTGGCTACTGTCCCGATGTAGTGAAATATTTGCAAATAAATATTTCTTCTGTGATAGAAGAGCTTGATTCTTGCCCATGTTGTTAATTTTAGTCAAAGAAAAGCAAATATGACAATCCCAAGTATTATGCAGGTAGTACTTGACTTAGGACCACAATTGATCCCAAAATTTCTGTTGCTAGGCAAGACAGTTGTTAAATGAGTTTTGCCTCATTTTATCACCTTTGCCACAGTGGATAAGTGAATCGCTGCAGTTGTTAAGTTAGTAACACAATTGTTAAATGAATCTGGCTTCCCCATTGACTTTGCTTGTCAGATCACACAAGTTGATCACATAACTCAAGGACAGTGCAACCATCATGAATACACCCAGTTGCCAAGTATCTGAATTTTGATCACATGACCATGCGAATGCTGCAACGGTCATCAGTTTGAAAGACAGCCAAAAATCACTTTTTTCAGTGATGTTGTAACTTTGAACAGTCATTAAATGAACTTGTAAGTTGAGGACCTGTATACAGCTTTATAATAATCAGAATGGAGTGTGATTTCTAACAGCGTATTTATGTTATCCGTTTTTTAAAATTTCTGAACCTCAGCCTTTCAGAGAAAGTAAACAATTCTCTGCATCTTTTAAAAAGCAGAACCTATTATAAAAATGCATTTAGCTATGTGCACATACCAAAATAGATGACCTTGTTCTATATCAAAAGTTAGTCTGAAAAATGGAATGCTTTAAAATGTTATGTTGGTTTTATTTTTAAGCGTAAGAAGATGGCCCAAAGTGTTGCAATTAGGAAGAATGATCTGCTCCAGGACTATCATACCAACTGTTCATAATGGTAAATTGTCAGACAGATAGTTTGAGATGAGGATGTTTGTTACATTTAAAAACTCCCCTCAAGATTATACAGTAAGAAAAATGACAATGTTTCTAGAGTGTTATTTGGCTGGCAACATGGGTTTTTAATCTGCTCCTTTCCAAGCCTCCCAAATCTGCAGAAAGTTCGCCTCCAGAAGCAACTTTCACAGGGGCGTGCAGAGATCATGAGTAGCCATAGGAAGGAGACATTCTATCAAAAGAGAAATTCATACATATATTGGTTATAGCCTATAACCGTGATGGCAAACCTATAGCACGCATGCCGGAAGTGGCACACAGAGCCATCTCTGTGGGCATGCAAGACATTGCCCCAGCTCAGTTCCACTGCACACGTGCCTCTTGCCAGCCAGCTGATTTTCAGGTATCTGCCGCACATGCGGGAGATGCGTGCGCATGCACAGGGGGGACGTGGGGAGCATGGGGGGACGCGTGCATTGCATTATCAGTGCAGGCACATGACTTTCAGCACGCAACAGCAAAAAGGTTAGCCATTACTGGCCTAAAATATACATAGAAAACAACAAATTCCCTGTTCCTCCCCAGAGCTTTGGCTTTGTAGATGATCTTATAATTTCAGAATTGGGAAAGAAGCAATACTAAACAACACTGGTTTTATGGCTCAGTCCAACGATTTGACTTCTGCAGGGTTCCAATGACCAAAACTTCTCTAGTAAGAATGTACGGATAGATCTGTCAAATTAATGGCAGCTAAATTATCTAAAATATAAGAAAAATAGACCTCGGGAAAAAGAGAAGTCGCTTTCTAACTAAAGGTTTGTGGCTTTGGTTTTCCCTGGAGAGTTGCTTGATTTGTGGGAAGATATTTCCTGATGACTCTGCAATACACAAATAATAGGCTTCATCAGATGGTCTGTGATTGCACGTCAGTGGAATAGCCAGCAATTTTTGATATCAGCAGGTTTCTTCAATTCTTTGTGGTGGGTATTCTAGAAGAGTCTATAACATTATTTTTAACACTTTCTGTCGAAGAAGTGCTTTTTAAAATGCCCACACGCCCCCATATCCACACACTAAGAAGTCTTCTAAGTGCAGATTGGTTCAGAAATTACTGTTCGCATCCTTTTGGGTCTGTTTTGATATCTAAATGAATAAATGAAGATGAAAATGCACATTATTTTTCAGGTAAAGGGTTTTTGATTGGTTTACCATTTTCAAAACCAAATTGCAGTTCTAGACTAGTAGATTCATTCATTCCATCACAATAACACTTTTGGTTATTTACTCCAAATAATAATACTTTCGTTACTTCATCAACCATTCCATTAACATTGTTTTAACCATTGTTAGCAAATGTTACATGAAATACCTGATTCCAGGGTTTATAAGGCAGGACAATTGTAGAAAACATAATGCAACTGCATAACAAAAGAAATGGATACTAGATTCAGATGAGTTTAATTAATGGCATGGTTTGATTAGGAATAAGTTAAAAATTGATGTATAAAATACATGAAATGAAATATTTTCCAAAAGGAATTGAAAATAGTCTTGGACTAGCAAACCCTTCAGATTTGAAAGAAAAATCTAGATTAAATCCTAGATCTCTCTCTATTTTAAAACAATAGATTAGACAACACACATTAGAAATATGGGAATCTCAAGTGTAAAATAGAACACAATTATGAATTGTTCAAATGTGCTGAATACAATGACCTGTTAGATTCACTTATCACAAGATAACTTTGTCTAGATATGCAAAACCTGTATGCAAATGAGGAAGAGGTTTCCTTCACTTATAGGAAAATACCTGGGTTTTTAGGTTTTCTTTGGACACCACTTTCTGTGTGACCCTTATCCTGATCTTCTCATGGTTCGGGAATACTGCTTTCTGGTCATTTACTGTTTCTTTTTAGCTTACAAGGGGTAAAAAAGAGAAACGATAGATAATTGCTGCTTTTTGTATCATAGTTGACGTCAGATCCATAGCAATGAATTCTTCTATGGTACTGCAGAATTTTAAACCACACAAACCAATAGTTCCCTATTTGAGTACATGAGAAATTTAATATCAATGGTGAGGTTTTTGTCTTTCAGGAACCCAATCTGGATGTAAGGCCAGAGTCTCTTCAGGCACCACAGCCAGATACCGATACTTTGGATAAACCAAAGTTAAAAGCTGGTGGTTCAGTAGAAAGTTTGCGGAGTTCCCTCAGTGGCCAAAGTTCAATGAGTAAGTAATGAATGTAAAGTCAGCCATGCTCAGTTTAGATGTAAAAATCTCAACCTAAGGAAACATGGCCTAGACCAGATGCTAATACTTTGTTCATGTTATCTACCTTCATCCATTCTTCTTTGCCCCTTGCTTACCTGCATCTATTGTGGGGGTTAATTATTTCAAGGTTTTTTGGAAGTGGTTTGCCATTGCCTCCTTCCTAGGGCTGAGAGAAAGGGGCTGGCTTTCTGTTTAAAGTGGGATTAGAACTCACTGTCTCTCATATTCTAGCTGATGCCTTAACCACTGCACCAAATTGACACTCTCTTAATCGTCTTAGGTAGCGAGAAAAGATCTTTTTTGCAAGCGGAATCTGAACCTTCAAATCTGAATCTTGAGTCAAGCATCATAGATTGTAGGGATTATTATCAGAAGGGGGTTTTTAATCTGTTTTTGTGGCTCTTCATGTAGGGTTCATTTAGGGTTCAATCAGTGGTGGGATTCAAAAAAAATTTTACTACCGGTTCTGTGGGCGTGGCTTGGTGGGCATGGCAGGGGAAGGATACTGTAAAATCTCCAGTCAGAGGTGGTATTTGCCGGTTCTCCAAACTACTCAAAATTTCCACTACCAGTTCTCCAGAATTGGTTAGAACCTCTGGGTTCAGTTGAAGACTAGGGTCTGCATTTAAGATTTGGGGAGAAGCAGGAGTTGTGCTAAAGCAAGATCAGCCACACCACATAGATTTGTAAACCACCCACAGTCACTTAGGTGAGATAGGTGCTGTAGAAATTTGATAAATAAATGAATTTAAATAAATAAATAAATCTCTGGGGAGCTAATCAGATTAGATGGTAAGCATGCCACTAAAGAATCAAGAGGGCTATGGGATCTATTGTATTTGCTGTTCTAATCACACCTAGAATGGTGATGTTAGACTAGTGTCAGAGGAATGTTCCTGACATCTTACGGTTTGCACATGTTGGGATCTGCTTGTTGTCTTTTGCAATCCCTTTGCTTTTGCCTTTTTTCCCCTGCACAAATAGGTGGGCAGACAGTAAGCACAACTGACTCTTCGACTAGCAATAGAGAAAGTGTCAAGTCTGAAGATGGTGATGAGGAAGAACTTGCATACCGAGGGCCTTTCTGCGGTCGTGCCAGGGTTCACACTGACTTTACCCCCAGTCCTTACGATACAGATTCTCTTAAACTCAAGGTACTTTTCATGAACTAACCAACAAATTTGAATTAAGGGATATTGCTTACAAAGTTACTCAAGGTTTCCTAAATGTTACATAGTTGGACCTGAGAATCTGGTAGAAAGGGCTAGCTATCCAAACCTCCTTGATACACTAGTTTTCTCATTTTTATTAGATTCTAAATACTTTCCTTTTTACAAAGGCTATCATTTTTACAGATATTGATTGATACCTTTAAAGTGATTCTCTAACTTTAAAATAGCTATGGAGCGACTTTGTTGTAATGTAACATTTGTGTATGCATTTTTTTCTTTCTTCAAATGGTTTTATATGGCTGCCCATCTCCCTAATAACTCTGGGTGGCTAATGAAAATTTAAAAATACAGTATAAATACAATATAAAAATGCACATCTTGAGCAACTACAACACAAGGTGGCCACCAAAGCTAGCAAACACCAACATTGTAGGTTCAATTACTCTCTTGGCACCCCTCCCCACGTTCAGGAAAATAGCCAAGTCTTCAATGCTTTCTTAAAGGTGAGCAGTGTCAGGTTTAACCAAGCCTTGGATGGTATGATGTGCCAGAGTAGGTGCAGCTATGGAAAAGCCACACATGCTGGATCCCATTAGATGCAATCCCTGAACATATCCTTCTCACCTGACCTAATGGGACGCATTCAAACAATGAGAGCAAGGCAGTCCCTCAAATACCTGTTCTCATACATTCATATTCTCTCTTCCCCCACTTTTTTCTGGATAATTGATTATACAACTCTTCATTCAGGTTGGAAAAGTCAACCCACGTATTTATTTTTTATAGAAAAGGTCCTGTAAACAGCAGGAACACAAGTGTGGGTCAAAACTTGAGCCAATAGTGGCAGGGGATTTAAGTTCCATTCATACCTTTGACAAAAAAAAATATAATATAAATTGCTCCCACCTAAATACTTCGCCATGAAGACTCACACCAAAGATATATTTTTTTAAAAAAATCTATACAGTTATGTTTTTAAAAAAAAAAAAAACAAACAAACAGAGAAGTATGTTTTATGTTCAGTTAAAATACTGCAGAATTAAGAAGTGGATTGTGAAGTCTATGTAAATAAAAAATAATTGAGCCGTCCTTTTATTTGCTGAGTTTATTTTTTAAAAAAATACAAAGGGTTCCACAAGAGGTTGTACACATAACAGCTATCTAGTTTGATTTAGTAGATCTTTCAAATGCATTATTATTTCTTTTCTCAACTACAGAAGGGTGATATTATTGATATAATTAGCAAGCCTCCCATGGGTACTTGGATGGGACTTCTGAACAATAAAGTTGGTACTTTCAAATTCATCTATGTGGATGTGTTAAATGAAGAGGAAGAAAAGCCTAAAAGGCCCACAAGAAGGCGCCGAAAAGGAAGATTACAGCAGCCCAAATCTGTTGAGGATCTCCTTGATCGTATCAATTTAAAGGTCAATTTCCATTTTTTAACTCTTCTATTGCTTTTGTTCCTTTTGAACAAATTGTATTGTTGTATACCTGTCACGGAAGTCAACCAACCAAGTCTACATTATACCTATTAAATCAGATTTGCCTTCCTGTACCAAAGGTTCAAGCTCATCTTCTTTAATTCCTATAGTCTAATCATTAATTTATAGTGTTTTAATCACCCAGATGAAAAAGTATTCCTCTTGCTTTTCAGAGTGCAGAGCTTGTTCTGAAACTTTACTTAAGATTTTACTTGTCAACTCGCAATGAATTCAGCTTAAAGCTCTCCCCAATAAGCTCAATGTGCTTCAGTCAAATTCCAATCCTTTTTTTACCAAACCTTATGAGGTCCATTTCATGCCAGCAGTTGATTCTCTAGATAATGCAATCATAGCCCTAGAAATTATTTGAATAGCTGGTGATCCACTTCCAGTATTCTTGTTTTCCTTCTCAGTCCTCCTCATGACCTAACACTGAAATTATTGATTCCAGAAAATTAAGCCTGAAAATCAACTCTTAGATTTTATTTAATCAACACTTTTTAATTTGTTTTGCTTCATGCTTATTCTCAGATGGAGTTGACAAACCTTATTTCTTTTTATCCTTTTCCTACTCTGCTATTAAAGTGAAGTAACTTTTTAAAAGCAAGCTGATTTTAGATGTTTGGATTCTCAATTCCACAGCAGGAATAATGTGCCCAATTTAAGTGGATAATATTGCCTGTGGATAAATCTCTACAGATGTTCTGTGATCACATATTGTGTTTTCTTAGTATATAGTATACTTGTTAATTTATATTGTCAATAATTCCATTTGTTTTCTCTCCTAAATTGCTTGATAAGCTATTTGTCACAGTTTTATTTACAGAATCAGTTATTGATGCATAGTGTTTAATTTACTTTTCTAGAAAGATTTATTATACCTGCTTTGCTTTGGTTTTGTTTAAATTCTGTTTGACATTAAGACTCTGAAAGAGCCAGGAATAAATTAAGCTATTCGATGAATAATTCCGTCTGTTCGGCAAGGATGGATAGATGGACTCAGTCTCAGACTTTTTCTTATAAATTAAGTGTGGCTCCTCCAAACATCATTAAAGTGTAATCACAGCTAAAATTTTGACTGTAAAGAAAGAAAGACAAATCATTAAACAAAACAAAGGTTTACAGGAGAGTGAAAGCAAGAAGAGTTCAGGAGATATTAAAACATTATAGCTATTGAGAAGGCTGCAAGGATCAAATGTCTAAGGAAAGAGATGGTAGGCCTTTTGAAAAGAGAATTCCAACATCAGTGAGACAGTAATCCAACTGTGGAGCAGTGAAGGAAGAACAAACTTTTTGAGAAGCTGTTACCTGTCTCCCCAAAGCCCTCTTACATTTTTTTTTTATTGCCAGTAAAGCTACTTGAATAGAAGAGAGCAATTGCTAACAGCTGGGCTTCTGGCAAGAAAGATGTTTTTTATTACGGCAGCTGTCTAAAATAAATCCATAGTCCCCATTCTGAGCTATAATATGTGCAACTATCTCACTCTAGAGGTATCTCAGCAATCTTGCCCTAACTAAAACACACTCAGGTGGAACATGCCCAGGCTACCATCATTTTTTCTTCTCCTCATTACCATCCTTGAAAGGTAATTCTTCAGAAAAGATAGACTACTCTTCGTATGGAACAAATGTCTCTTTGTTTCGTCTTATAGATTTTATTCAGTCAAAAGTTAAAAGGAGGAGGAAAGGAAAAGATTGTTAATATTTCAAATAAATAGGAGCATATTATACATGATGTTTAAATAAAATATATGTTGCAATTGTTTTTGACCTGACTGGATAGGCTTTCAAGCTTCCATTGATTTTTAATTGAAAATTGGTTTTCAAGATTAGCTCCAGCCATCTCTGCATACAATCTTTGCATGTAACTAAGGCTTGTGTGATGATGTCTGCTTCCAATGAAGGAAGAGTTAATGTAATTGACTGTACAATCAAGTTGATGTCCACTGTTAGCAATCATATACAGCTAGTCCTCAGCCTATGAACAGTCTCTTAGCAACCATTTAAAGTTATGACAGACTCTGGAAAAGCTACTCATGACCCAGATTCAAAGTTCCAATGGCCACCATCCCCAATTTATTTATATATTTTCTCTTTACATACAATAAGTGCTTAGTGAACAGCGTCCTGTCTGGGTCAATTTGCATCTTACATAATAATACTTTTTCAGTTCCTAGTGTCTACCTCTATTATCCAACCATTGATAAAACAAATTCCAAGTTCAAAAATATTTGTGTTTTCTTTCAGTATTAGTCTATCCATTTCTGCACAGTCTAATATTTTTTTTAAATTATATCATCTTCTGTAGGTGTTTCCTTGTTTTTCCAGTATAGTGCGAATACAATCTGGCTGCTGTCAAAATGTGTAATATTAAATCTACATTCCCTCTATCATATTTTTCTGGTATTATGCTTAATAAAAATAGTTCTGGCTTATAAACTATATGCCTTAACATTTTTTCTAACCATGTATGCACTTTCATCCAAATTTGTTTTGCTTTTGGACACATCCACCACATGTGATAATATGTGCCCAGGTCACGTAAACACATTTTGAGTGCTCAGTAACAGGCCCCCATTTATGGCAACATCCTGTGGTTACATGACCATGATTTACTATGTTTTTGCCTGAAAGCAGCACTTATTTCTGATTTCTAGCAAAAAAAAAAGGGGGGTGAATAAAGGGTTCACTTAACAGCATTCGCTGTATGACTGAGGCATTCACTTTATGACCACAAAAAAATAGTAAAATCAGGTGCAGTTACATGTGCCCTGCTTATTAACATTCACGAATTATTAGTGTAATTGCAGGTTCTAAGTTGAGAACTATCTTTAGATAGATTTTCACAACAAGAATTCATCTCCATCTTGGTCCTTCAGGTCTTCCAATAGTGTACACATTACCACTGTAACTGAGTCCATTTATCATACTGCTGGATGTCCTCTTCTTCTTTCCTACCACCTTTCCTAAATTTTTCTGAGAACCAGATGTTTGCCTAATACATCTGAAATATGATAATCTGAATCTCAGGGTCAGATTTATTCAATGATCCTTTGGCTTGTTTCCTTAGCTATCACTGGTTTTCTAAGGTTTCTTTTCCAATATCAAAGTTAAAAGATGTCCATCCTGATTGTTTTGAAGAAAATGTCAGTTTGTTTGCACTATTCTGGTCTTTGTAGGAATAGACACATCCCAGCAATTGATTTTTTTCCCTCAAGGCCTTCATTGCTACTCTATGAAATATAACCTGAGATCTTTCTTGACTGCTGGTCTTTCAACTGTTGTTAGTTGGTCTTAAAAGCTATCCGCGACTTCAATATTTTTATTGTCAGTTCTTAGGCTGGTTGCTGTACCAGTTGCCATTAGCTTTGTCTTTATTGTTAATCTTAGTTCCACTTTCTCACTCTTCTCCTTGATTTTCACTACTAGATTATATTTGCATTTTCAGCTATCATAGTGTCATCAGTATAGCACATTACTGATGGGAGGTTTTTTTCTATCTTGAATGAAGAACTCAAGGAGTTAACGGATTAACTTCTTAGTCACTTCACCCCATGTGTATTGTTTCATCTGATGAACTACCTGCCAATGTGGCACATCAGTGAGGAAAATTTCACATTGGCACTGAAGTGTGTGACAGCTGTGTTGCAGAGGAATTTTTATAGGGAATACAGAATATAAAATCCACTGCAGTCAAAAGGAAGAGGAACTCTGTTCTGGTTGAGAGAGAGAACTAAAGGAAAGACCATTATCTATACTACTGCATATTGTTTTTAAAGCATCTAAAATGGGATGACTCAAAATGTTCCTTGTATACTTACAAATCAGTTATAATATAGCAGTCGGCATTCATCAATTAGAAACAAACAAAATTTAACTCTTGTGAAATATACAGCATTGAAAGTAGCATCTCTCTTTGACACAGGAGCACATGCCAACCTTTCTGTTCAATGGCTATGAAGACTTAGACACCTTCAAGCTCCTGGAGGAGGAAGATTTGGATGAACTCAACATTCGAGATCCAGAGCACCGAGCTGTTCTCTTGACAGCAGTGGAGCTTCTGCAGGAATATGACAGTGAGATAGATCTTCTTTTCCAGCGCACAGCTAAGGATCTGTTACCTACTTGGGACTTTGGAGATTCTGTGAACCTCAAAGGTCTTGAAAATCATGGCTTGCAGGGACCTAGAGAGAATGTAGAATAATCATAAATGGTTTGCAAGAAATAAATGTCACTGTGCATTGGGAAATTTCCATAAAATGTAAGGTGGCTCATAACTAGAGAACCTGCCAAGGCAGGGCTTGTAAATATCGCCCCAGAAGAAGCCCACAGAGATACTTCTCTGACCTAAATATATTCTCGGCTGGAAAAGAATTCCCAGTTGTCCCCATTAGCACCTGAAAATATGCTGTCCTTAGTTTTTCTATTTAATTTGCATTGATATAGTTATGTAGCAGCAGCATGAGCAGAAGCACCTTGTCCATAGGAAGCACGGAGAGGGATGATTATTTCTCCAGCCTCCTGAATGCTTTTGCTTCAGGGTGGAAAGACTGAGGAATTATCTGAAGATTATTTTTTTTTTAAGACCTTGAAGGTTAAATTTCCAAACATGCCCAGCAGTGGCTATACTACACAAAACTCCTTAAAGATAACAGCCAACGTTTCTTAAGTCTTCTCCCTTCTTTCTCACTGGCTTCCCAAGCATTTTTTAAGCAAGTTGTTTTATAGGTTGCTTGATATAAAAGAGATCGTTTTCAGTTAATGTAAACGCCACTTTCTTAGTTTTTGCCATTACTGTTCTTTACTCAAGGTAACAGTGACCAGTCGGGCTCCCAGGAGAAGCTCCTTGTAGATGGCCAAGACCTCAGTGGATGTTCTCCCCGGGATTCAGGCTGCTACGAAAGCAGTGAAAACCTGGAGAACGGTAATCCCAGCTGTGCTCATTTGAATTACATGCCTAATTCATTAACTTCTCAAAGAACGCCAGAGTCTTTTTTCCAGGAACAGCACTATAGAATTTCTTTTAGTGGTGACTTGGGCACTGCTTTCATTGTCTAACAAAACAATTGTTGCAGACCTAATTAGTGGAGACACACTAATGCTGGGTCTTGTGCACTTTCCCAAGGTTCTCTGAACAGACAGTTTTCCTGCGGTGTGTCTATAGAGCACTCATGTTTGCAGCTTTGTTTTTGATAGTTGCTTTTTTTTTTTTAATATTCATGGAGTATAAAGGACTCCACCCCTTCCCTGCAGGCAAGCTGTGTTGAATGAAGTTGCTCCACTAGTACCGAAGCATAATGAGGAAGTGCTTCAGATCAAGATTTAACTCATTTGCTTACAATAGATGGAGGAAATTATTTGGAGCCTTGGGTGGGGGTTGGGGGCTGGGGGAAGAGAGACTGTTTTCTAGCAAATGGTTTCTTTACTTGGTATGCACGTGGCGTCCTTCTTGGCTCAAAGGGTTGTGTTGCTGAGCTCCTACTGGAGCCTTTTATGTAAACTGCAGCATGTCAAGTGGAATGAAGCACTGACAGCCTGCAAAGTGAGAAGCACCTGCTGTGCACTATCCCAGTGATCACAGCTTCTTCCAGACTTTGTAAACGGAATGCATCTCTTTCTGAAGAACAGGCTTCAGCACAAGAAGTGGATGGCATGATATATAGGAGATGCAAATATTCTAGTTTTACCTAAAATGCATGTTGGTGCATCATATTTGCCAGGGATCTGTTTGAATCAGGATATTTATTTTATTTGTATTTATTTATTTTGTCACGCGATTATAAGATAACAGGTATAAGTATAAACATAGTTATGAATACATGAAATGGATACATATAAGAAAAATAAAAAAGAAACAATAGGACAGGGACGGTAGACACGTTGGTGCACTTATGCACAGGCCTCTTAGGAAAGGGATGAGGTCAATAGTAGACAGTCTAAGGTTAAAGTTTTTGGGGTTTGGGGAAGAAACCACAGAGTCAGGTAGAGTATTCCAGACATTGACCACTCTGTTGCTGAAGTCGTATTTCCTGCAATCAAGTTTGGTCAATTAACCTTGAGTTTGTAACTATTGTGTGCTCTTGTATTGTTATGGTTGAAACTGAAGTATCCATGGTCAGGTAGGACACTGCAATATATAATTTTATATACTATACTTAGATCAGACCGAAAGCGGCGTAGTTCTAGGTTTTCTAGGTCTAGAATTTCAAGTCTGGTGGCATAAGGTATTCTGCAAGAAGTAGGAGTGGAGAACTCTTCTTGTGAAATATTCCTGGACTTTCTCAACTGTGCTAATATCAGATACGTAATGTGGGTTCCAGACTGATGAGCTGTATTCGAGTATTGGTCTAGCAAATGTTTTGTATGCTCTAGTTAGTAGTGTGATATTACCAGAGAAAAAGCTACATAGGATTAGGTTAACAACTCTAATGCCTTTTGGCTATGTAGTTACAGTGGCTCTAGGTTAACAACTCTTAATGCCTTTTTGGCTATGTAGTTACAGTGGGCTCTAGTACTTAGATCATTAGAGATGAGTACTCCAAGGTCCTTCACAGAGTTTGGATCATCAACAAGGTCTTGACTATTCAGCCTGTATTTTATTTTCTGATATATAGATAATACATAGAAAGATAATACATAGAAAGTGTTAATAGGGCTTACCATTTAAGATTACAAAGGACATTTCAGTGATGTGTTTTGGGCTATTTTTGCCATTTCCTCCTTTTCTACAGTCCAGATAAATACATTTATTGCATCTGCTCATGTAGCTTTAGAATGGTTGAGCAGAAGCTGTATCAAGTGCAGGAGTCTTGTTTCACTTGCCTGTGCCTCCAGATCTCTAACTCTAAGGAACTTCCAGCTGAGGAATCAAAAATTCTCTCCTGAGAAAATCACTTCTGTTGGGATATGTCAAATGAACTGGGGAAAGAAAGGATTAAACTGCCCCTTTTCATATAAGGTTGTTCTGATTGTTATTTAAAACATAAAACGTAAGACAAACTTCATCTGTACAGGTCACATATACCTCAGAATTGTGTTTCTCTATAGATAGATAGATAGATAGATAGATAGATAGATAGATAGATAGATAGATAATAAAGGTATCCCAGGACGCAAGGAGGAAGCAGATGCTGATTTCTTTCAAATATCTGTTTCTTTTCTAAACTTTATCTCCTTTTGTTTCAGCTAAAATACGACAGCCTTGTCTCCTGCCCTCAAAATTAGCCAGTGAATATCATTTTAAGGATTTCCACCGAAACCCACTGGCGAATTTTCCAAATCTACCCTTAATTAAATCAACAGAAGCTTATCAGCAAGAAAAGAAAATCCAGGTCAGCTGTGTGCATCCAGTCTCCAAAAACCGTCTCAAGCTGCCAGCAGCTATGGATCTCAAGAAGAAAGGTAGAAGTTTGCCAGTTGGTGTGTGCCGAAGCTGGGAAGTTTTAGAAAGAGCCCCAAATATACCGATGTGGCCAAGATCCCATTCTCTCGGAGACCTTCATGGAAATGTTGGCACTGGTAGTATAAAATCAGCGGAGACATCACCTCTGGATTCATCAAAAAAGTCAGCTGAATCTGAAGGTGGTGGGCAGATGATAAAACTGTTGATGGCTAAGCAAAGCAAAGAAGTTGTTGATCCCCTTAAGGGGAAGAGAAAGGAATTCCACTTGTCAGCAACCATGCCTTCTACAAGAATGTTCCCTCAGCATTTGCCCGAGAACTGTGATGCTCGGACATCTTCCCTGTCATATGGTATGACCTGGACTCCTTTTGAAAGTTGTAAAAAAAGCACCCATGATCTTGGAAGAGCTAATACTTCTATCTCCAAAGAAAATGTGGAAACTGATCAGAAGGACATGAGTGAAGCAAAAATGCAACCCAAAGCGTCTTCACAGCCACCGCCAGTCCCTGCAAAAAAAAACAGAGAACGCATTTCTAACGGACACTGTCATCTCCCCTCAACTCTTTCTTGTTCAGATGTACCGTCTTTGCCAGCAAAAAAAGTTACACTACAGGGTTCCTCCAGTTCCCATGAACTGACTGCATGCAGAACATTTCCTGATCAGGAACCCAAAAGTCCTTCCAGCATAAGGCCTCCTTGGTTGTCTGACCTTCCAGAAACAGCTAGTGTCCAGCAACATGTGTTAAAACTAGATCCTTCTTCAGTAAGGAAGATATCCTGTAATAGAGGACTGGATCTTGAAATGTTGATAGAAAATAAGCTGCAGTCTGAAGATATTGATCTTACAGAGGAGCCCTATTCTGATAAGGTGCCAGAAAATTAATTTTTTTCTAATGTTAATTCTTTGCAATACTTTTTTAATTCTTTTCACCTTTAGAATGTCTTGTATCATACCCCAATTGCATTCATGTATTTTAGTAATCATAAGTAGTTATACTCTGCTCCAGTAGTGAGTATAGTAAGCCATTGGCAGAGATATATACTATACTAAACAATTTTCACTGTTCTGCTAAAAGGTTTTCATTTTGAACATTAGTAATTATCAACGTGGGAACTACTGTACATCAAAAATGTAACTGAAGTTGCAAAGCCTAATATAGTTGCAAATCCTGATATAGTTTCCATGTAGTGAATATCATCTGTATGGCAGCACAAAATGGCCTACCAATAAAGGCCACTATCTATACTGCCAATGAGTATATAAATTTAGCTTTTATAAAAGCAACAGATCGTATTCCCTTGTATAGTGCTTGGAACAGACTCAATGAAGCAAAGTTAGGGACATCTCCTTTTTTGGTGTCTTCAAATCAGCTTTGACCCCTAATTACTACCAGGACAAGTCCCTGCTGTTTTCTTGGCAAAATTGCGTAAGTTTTCTGCCCTTGCCTGCTTCATAAGGCTGAAAGAGGATGATTGTCTCAAGGTCACCCAGCTGGCTCAGTGCCTATGGTGGGACTAGAACTCTCAGTCCCCCAGTTTATAGTTTGATGCCTTAACTACTACACAAACTGGCTTTCCAGGAACATCTTAGATCTATCAATCTTAATGATAAAGTTAAGTGCATACTGAAGTCTGCTTTTTTAAAGTCTGCTTGTTTTGATTTTGTTTGTTGAGCCCCTTTACACCAATGTTCTCAAGACCAGCCTCCCTCAATATTATGCCATTCAAATGTTTTGAATTTAACACTCATAACACCAGTCTGCATAGAAATTATGAGTAATACACTTAGAGAGCGATGGATTAGGGCAATGATTTTTAAGACTTCTTTAGGGATATCCTAAAGGTGGTTTTCAAATAGCATCTGTATTTTCTTGATTTTTCCTTGAAAATGTTTTGCTTTATATTCAAGAAGCTTCTTCAGTTCTGAAAAATCAAGAAAGTTCAACTGCCTTGAAAAGGATCATTGGGATAACCACAACCTGGATGATGGAGAATCTCCACAAACATTCTTAAGAAATAGATTTACTACCTGGTAATTTACATAAAACCCTTGTACAATTACTGAAAAAAATATCAAATCATAAATATAGATGTGCAAATATATGGAAAAGATAGTTGCCAAGTTAAACTTCTTATAATTCCTTAAGGAACCATTACTTAATATCAGAAGGAACTCTTAAATAGAATTTTGCTTAATTCATTATAACTTGAATTTTCATCTGGATCTCTGCAGCATGGCCGTTGTGGGATTCCTGAACCTTTGGTGCAAAGATATGCTGAAGACTTAGATCAGCCTGAAAAGGATGTTGCTACAAACCTGGACCAAGTACGAGTGAAGCAGCTGAGAAAGCAGCACCGCATGGCAGTAAGTCAGCATTAAATCCCCTGTGCCAGGTTCAAGGGCCTGTGATAAAAGCAGAGAAAAATGATGTTCTGCCACTTTGAATTGCAGATTGGGAAAACCTTGAAAAGGTTGAATATTAAAAGATGCAGCTTATCTTTTCATTTAAAAAAAAAAAAAACTGGTCGCATATAAAATTAGCCTCTTTTGGTTTTTTGGCAGTGGTGACAACCTTCAGCCTCTGAAGTACTAGTAAAGGCCTGAGAGAAAGTTACTGGCAGCTATCTCATTTTCCCTAATAGATGGTGGAATCTTTGCTTATATGCTACCTATCAGTCTCCTTGACCAGCACTGTGTAAGCAGCACAGAAATTGTTCCCAATGTATCATTGGCATCCTTGCCTTGAAAGATTTTTTGATGTTTTCTCTTATTTAACTTTTGCTGCTTCCACACGAATTGTTAGAAGCTGATGGCAAGAAGCAGTTAACTATTTAGTGTGAAATTCCAGGTGACCCTTTACTAAGAGCCATGGTAGCGCAGTGGTTAGAATTGCAGGCTAATTCTGCTGAGTGCCAGCAGTTTGATGCACACTGACTCAAGGTTGACTCAGCCTTCCATCCTTCCAAGATTGGTAAAATGAGGACCCAGATTGTTAGGGGCAATGTGTCGAGTTTGTAAACCGCTTAGAGAGGGCTGCAAAGCACTATGAAATGGTATGTAAGTCTAAATACTATTGCTACTCTTAAGTGTACAAGAGTTTGGATGCGTTATTTAGTTTAACATTTGATAGGTAGGTAGGTAGGTGGATAGATAGAGATAGATAGATAGATAGATAGATAGATAGATAGATAGATAGATGATAGAATTCTTTATTGGACAAGTATGATTAGACACATAAGGAATTACTGAGGTCACTAACAAAGAACTCAGAAAAAAATATTCAAAGAATAATTAATTTAGTGCTCTCACTATACGATTTCCCCACAGGGAAAACTGACATATGTTCTCACATTCTCTCACATTAAGATATTTTGTATTCAGATTGAATTCAATAATCACAGCAGCTTCTTTATACATGGAACAGATTGATGTTGCTTTTTCTTCAAATTAGAAAAAAGGCCAAACAACAGCTTGAATTGTGTTTTTTTTTTCTTTTGCTACAGATTCCAAGTGGTGGCCTCACTGAAATTTGCCGAAAACCTGTATCGCCTGGAAATATCTCTTCTATAACTGATTGGCTAGTTTCTGTTGGCCTCCCAATGTACTCAGTCTCTCTCAGAGCTGCAGGAATCAATGACTTAAGTAAAGTGCCTTCTCTGTCACAAACGTCACTTCATGAGGCTGGCATCACTGAAGAGAGGCATATAAGCAAGCTTTTAGCAGCAGCGAGACTTCTGAACCCAGAAACAATTTAACTCATTCTGGAATATAGTATTTTTTTTTTTGTTGGAAAACCTATCATTTCTTTTAAAAGCAATTTCATCATTAATTGCTCTCGAAAAAGCTTTGGGAACAGGCAAATCTGGTCCTGGAGAAGACTGGAGTTCTTTGCGGTTTCATCCCTCTTCATATAAAACTGTAGTATCAGCTGTCCACAACAGGGAAGTGGTATGACCCTAGTTTTTCCTCAAAGAAAAGGCACAAGCAATAGTTTTCGTTTGCTAAGGACTCTTAGCCTTGCTTTTGGCATTACAAAAAAAAGGGGATCATTCTACATTCTTGAAAATTCAACAAACATCTTCAGTTTTTGGGGAAAGGGGTTAGCAAATTGTAGATCTCTAGATACTTTGGTTCTATTAAAAGGCTAAAGCATAGCTAAGTGATCATTAAATATTTTTAATTCAAATTTATATATCCTATACTGAGGGAATATGTAATCCCAACAAACATATTAAAGATTAGATCTGTTTCTAACAGAGGTTCCTTTCACATCCTTTCCATTTCAGCAATTTATATAAAAATATATTAATAAAGCACTGCCTTCCCAATATAGTTTCCTAGAAGGTGGAACTGGAGGTCAGAGTTGAGGAACACAGCTTTCGAATTTCCCCATAAACAGAAGATGAGTCATGGACCAACAGATGAGGGCCACAGATTTCCATCTGACAGTAGCTAGGCGAGAGTTCTGAATTTTATACCTTTTAGCTGATCTTCATTGCAACTTACCAATTTTTTTTAAAGCTCCTTTCTTTAGAATAAAAGTTATTTTTAGAAATTTTATTTAGCAGCCAGTTTTAATTTGCCTTAAAATGCTTTTGAGCAGTTTACTTACCAGTCTTCAGATTTACAAGATATTTCATTGTTGCAGTTTTAATTTACCAATAGCTTATTTTAAAGATTTCCTATATCTCACAACATCTCCTTATGTAAAGTTGCTGTTTTTGAAATTGCAGACTTTAGTTCTCAGGCTAACAAGATGTTCATAGCTGTTAATGTTTGCTGGCATTACTAAAAGGCTGAAAGATATTTTGCCTTTTGTATGTACATAGATATATATAAATATGATAAAATGCGTTTTCATGTTAATTGCAATTTTGTGTATTGTGATGCATTGTTGTTTGGTTTGCAGCAGCTTTGACTTGGTATCCTGACCATATCAGTGGGACATGGGTTGTTCTGTCTTCCCCAAAGAAAACCTAACTGGCTGAATAAGCAAAATATCACTCATCATCCAGAGAATCAGAAAAGGAATTCTATTTCAGTGAGATTTGGGGGGTAGGGGGAACTCTCAAGCTATAATTCCTGTAAGAGTAGCTAAACATGTCAATTATTAGATATTGAAATGAATGGGTTGCTGAAGCAAACTGTTTTTGTGTTTTTCTTTGTGGTACCATGTTCTTGTTTACTAAAACTATTAAACTATACAATGTAAAAATCTCTTCCTTGTTTCTGTGAATATAGATAAACTTTATTTTTGTACATGATTGGGCATATTATATACCAAATAAGCTTGACACTTCGATTGTCCAGTAGTACCTACTAACTGCTAATTAGCTATAATAATGAAGGCTTTTCATGATAAGTGATGCCCCAATAGTTTGAACATATAACGGACTCAGTCTGAGCCTGGGAACATAAAGCCTAATTTCAAGATAGTTTCTCATCACCTCTTTGTGCCTCCCATTGCATTCATTACCTCTAAAAAAGAAATCGTTTTACAACTTCAAAAAATGCAATATTCAGCTAAGAACATTTCTGCAAACCATAATTCTGCCTTTCCAAGAACTCTTTCTCACCAGATATCTTTCTCCTCTTACTGTCTTTAAGGTATCAGGTATTTGAGGACTTTTACTTTAAAAAAATCTTACCATTCCAACCTTCTCTATTTTATTAGTTTATTGTGATAAGCACAAAAGTGATTAAAGATTTCTACTCACTAAAGGAAAAAAGGACTGTGGTGAACATTTCTTCTCATGTACAAATTTATTGCTTTTTAATTAAATTAATGGGTGACTATATATGCAGAGAAATGTGCTCCGCATGTAGATTGTGTGGTTATAAGCTTGTAAGATTAGCTGGAATTCTCATTTATTTGTAATATACTGTAGAAGTTGATTTTTTAAAAAATTATTACCATAGAAGCTGGAAGGCATAATATGTCAGGGTATAAACAATGGCACTAAGATTTCACATTTACAGAATGACAAAAAGAATCAGTATTTTATACATCTCAAGAAGTACATTCATTAGGAAGGATACGAAATTGTTAAACTGAGATCAGAAGTGCACAAATCCAGTGCTGGTTCTGTTGATATTGCTATTTATTTCAGTGTATTGTTTATTCTTTTATTTCACATGCACACAATCCTTATGCATAGAAATTACATATTATTTACAGTACAACAATTAACGCAACTGCTGACCATTTCCCTGGTATTCATATTGATTCTGAAAAAGTGTTAAATCATTTAGTATTTCCATGTTTCAGAGAAAGTCCAGGTGATAGAAGAACCCTCTAGGTTGGAAGCTGTTAACATTAAGCTAGACTCTTGTATTGATCTTCTACGGACAGGTAGGGCCATTTTAATATCCATGGAGGATGGTTTTTAACCAGCAGTTAATCAAAGAGGCAGCACTACATGCTTCACGGACCTCCTGAGAATTGTTCTAATTATAAATTTGCCTTTGGGTGCAAGTGGTAATGCTGTAAATAAAGATATCAGAGCACAACTCCTCATTAATCTTATTTATGCAAACTGTACTGCAGCAATAACGGTCAGTTCACCAAGTCATAGCTGTACATTTGTATTGTATTATTTTTAAGCCACATATTTTGTCCATACTAAACCCCTAAATGCGATTTATTTGGGAGTTAAAAAAAATAAGCAAGTTATGTAACAACTAACAAAAGTTGCACTTTCTGTATATTTAAATAACTTATTTTTCTCCCATTTACTGTTCTTAAATAATGTAAGTAGATGTAATATACCAGCATTTATATGTTCTTGCAATTTGCTTCCATTGCAGAAAGTTGTGTAAAGAGAAAAAAAAGGAAAGAAAATCTTACAAATGTGTAAAGATTACCGTGCTGTTTTACATCGAGAAAAGAAGCAGCAAAATGACTTCTCTGTGTATGAAAACAAGTCTACAATTATGTACTGTTGTTCAAAGGAAAATAAAATTCATGTTGATATATTATCTTTTTAACGTTCTTTTACACGCTGCAATAAAAATGGAAACAATAAGACAAAAGAAGACTAGAATTTTGCAGAAGTGTTAAATTTCAAAGAAAGTTGGAAAAGTGTCTTCCTTAGCAATCTGGCAGGTAGGCCTCACGGCTGTCACAGTATACCACAGAAAGGTTCAGCCAACAGAGATTCATTGGTGATAATATTTGACTGATCACTTGGGAAAGAGAATTCTGAAGATAGATGTGGGTCGATATATCATTCCTAACCCCTTCATTCCTGGATATTCTCCCAACGAAGATTTTGTCAGCCATGGGGTGAAGTGGTTATTGATTATGAAACCTATCTTGCAGCCTTCTTTTCCATAATTTGTGTCCTGGGATATCTCTTGGTATTAAGATTATATTCAGTCTTAATCCATTAAAATTAAACCAGTTGGGATCTGGGATCCTCCGGAGTATTATTGAAGTACAGCCTCAAAGTGATGCTCCCCTGGAAATTCAGTCTGGTTCTATTCTCTTGTCATTTTATTTATACCGGTGTTTTTCAAACTTGGCAACTTTTAAGATGTGTGGACTTCAACTTCCAAAATTTTCCAGCTAATATCAAATTGCCAAATTGAAAAACAAATTCATTGTTTTTCTCACCCTTCCCAAATTATACTTACTATCTCCATAAACGGGCTTAATTTAGTCAGATAACGGTTACTAAACTGAAAAGTTATTGCTTCCAGTGACTGACTTCGTTTATATTTTTGCTCTTTTTTTTACATAGCATTAAATACAACAGCTAGCAAATGTTCTGTATTTAGTAAAAGATACAGTGAAAATGTGCATTTTACACAAGTTATATGAAGTATAAAAAGTAACACATAGTAACATTCCTTTCCATGAAATCACCCTAATAGTATTAGTACCTAGGATAAAAATATATATTTCAATTTTCAGTACTGAAGGCTGTTACAAAAATTTACAAAGATACAATACAATATATGGTGGAAAAACCAGGCCATGATTAACAATTATCTAGGATCATACTAATTTATATACTGCTCAGATTGAATGTATCAACTGCCATTTTGCTATTAGTTTGAAATTTTCCCTGGACTGCTTATCTTATTTATAATATCTTTTAATATTTACACAAATTGCAGATGGCTTCCAATGAGGTAAGACGTGACAGTAAAACCAGAATATAAGGATAAAATATAGTCAATTTCAAGGAAATATTTTTTAAAAAATAAACTTCAAGAACTTTATTAAGCAAAGCCTTCACAAGTAGACAACGCTAAATGGTTTCCCTTTTTAGCAACCAAAGTTTCAGTGACATTGAAAAAATAACTTTACAACCAGTCCTCTTACAGTTTACAACTGTTTTGTAGTGTCCCCCTCAAGTCATTGAAATTCAAGCATTTTGCAATTGATGGGCATTTACTATCAATACAGCAGCCCACAGTCATATGACTGACATTTGTGTGCATCACAGCCAGCGTCTGATAATTAATGGAGAATCTGCTAGTAAAATCGCAAATTGCAATCATGTGCTATCTTAAAGACAGTGGGTGATTCTCTTAATGATGCTTGAACTGACTTCATTACTCCATTGTGGTTTTCTGGTGGTTTTTTTTTAATATCAGTTGCTTAGTGATTAAGTTTTTGCCAGTCTCAATTGTGGTCCTTTATTAGCAAGAACTACCTGTATTAAGTTGTAGAAGATTAAGACGGGAATTACCATTTATCTACCAATAGTAGGATGTTCCATCGTTAAAGAACACTCTCAGAAAAGCCCCACTTTCAGTCAAACAAACCTGTCTTTCAGATTTAGGCAACTGTCAGGCAGCCACTTCTCAACTTTTATCAATCATAAAAAAGGAAGAAATCAGCAGAAATTGTAAGCATCTTTCCTTTGCAAAGTTAGACATCCATCTTCATCCCTGACTCAGCAGTTCATTCCCGCAGGAGGGCAGCTTTCCAGCAAATGGAAAGAGGGCATTCCCTACAGGCATTGTTATACTTATGATACAGCCACAGGCTGTATTTAAGCTACTTTTCAGTAACAAAATAGAAATAAAAAACCAGCATGACTGTAACAGTCAATTCTTTCCTATATTCTTTTAACAAGGAATAGTTATGTCTTCTGAAGAGGCTGCAGCAGAAGTAATTCTGGAATCTTGTCAAAATGAAAGTATTTTCTGCTCCTTCTGTGATGGTATGAGCCTGATAAAATTTAAGCAAAATCACTAATGTGCATATAAGAATATAGAGAAGTAATGAAATTGCTTTCAGAAAACCATCTACAAATATTCTGGTACTATGTTCTAACACGGGGGTGTCAAACTGGCAGCTGGCAGGCCGGATGCATCCTGTGCAGGCCACACCCACCCCAGCTCCACAAAGGGGGGAAAGTCGCAAAATGCCACATGACGGCAATGTGATGCGAGTTTGACACCCATGTTCTAACAGAAGTGAGGAAATGCCTTAATGATCCTTTCAAGTAACTTGATATAATCCAGATAATCATCATGAACATCATCAGCATTTTTTAATAATGTGGAATCTCTGCAATATATAGCTAACCAGAAATTGCTATGAAAAAGTAAATTCAGATTTTTAGAGATGGCAAAATATTAATACTCTAATCTTCTTGGCAGTTGTTTGGTTTCCAGACTGTCCCATTTCCAATCTATTCCAAATAGTTAAAACAATCAAATGGATGCATAGTGAACCAAGATGTGACAAAGTTGAATGAAATGTGGATTTTGTTTGAAAAAGAATATCCCTAGGGAATATTTATCAGCAAACGCTTCTTTCAGGCCAATTTAAAAATATTATTGCTTAATAAAATGGCGAATCTTGTTTTGTGAAAATTATAAAATTGCAGTGAGTTGAACAACAAGAAACAAATAAGACAGCCACCAACAGATTCATTATATGAGACAGGCAGTGATATAAGTTCTGTAAATTAAAACAAGAAGACTTGTGGGAACTAATAGTCTCACAGAAACACCCCAGGGCACTGACCAAATCTCTGTTCAATTTGATTTTGGCTTAAACATTCTTTTAATTGAAAATAAATTAAAACAAGAAACTGGCTTGCTGCAGTCACAGCCACCAGCATCATCTTGATTTTTTAAGAATACTTCTGAACTCCATATTTGCCTCATAGGCATTCTTTAAAAATAAAATAAAAAAATGAGAGGCCATAAAAATAACTATGCATGTATAAATAAATTAATAAGTGCCTAGAGCAAAGCCTTCAAAAATTTGCTCACATATGTGGTACAAATAAGCAGGTATATTATGAAAAGTTAGGAAGATTAAAAGATGGGGTCATTGAAGTCTAAAGGGAAGAGTGGGGTGTAACACTTTGAGGTTGCTCTTGACTGTTTTATGAACACAGTACCATTGCATTCATAGGCCATTGAAATAAGGTCCTTATTTTGGTACCAAGAAAATATCTATCATACCTTCTCTTTCTTCATAAGTGAGCAAAAGTTAGTTACTGACCCCCTCATTTCTTGATCCAGGCTTACTAGTCATCTATATACTACTTAAACTCATTGACTTTTAACTGGGTGAAACAGTGCATCATTGGGCAATGGGTTTTGAACCGAGATACCTCAAATCAGCTAACTTACATAATGTGTCCAAACTCAAGCACTCATGACTCCTAGGCAATGAAATTTGGGGAATCTGTGGTTCTTTCAGTGCTACCGGCTCTTGCTGCACTGCTGCTGGGGTCATGTGATTTTCATTTTTTTTTTAAATAAATTTTATTTGGGTTTTCACAAAAAAAACATAATACAAATAAAACATATTTCTTTGAGAATAGCCTGATCATGGGTTATCACTTCTTCATACAGACACAAACTCAATTTCATGTTCATCCTTGTATTCTAGTCCATATCTTATTACTATTTAACATTTGCTACGTAGTTTTTCCCCTCCCTTGATTTTCTCAACTTTATTTTTAATTATCTCATATCTCAATTCAAATCATTATATTTGTACTTTTTGTCTGTCCTGTTTCAATTTCATATTATCTTTTCTCATTAAACAAAATTTCCCCTGTAGTTACTAATTGGAGTATGACCTTTTTATATCTTTTAATTTTATCCATTCAACTCTTATTTAAACTTCAATTTATACCTTTAAGATTATAACAATCAATATAATACATAACTTCCAAGCAAGTTCTGCTTGGTACATTCTTAAAGTATACACTATATTCTTAAAAAATTATATATATATGTAAATAAAACACTCATTCCATTCCAATTCAATTCTATCGTTAATATTCATGAAAATCTTGACATATTTTTCTTTTCAATTGAATATCATACTTCCTTGTGAACACTTATAAACTTTCCATAATTAATTCTTTTTTTTTCATATTTCTCTTCACTTATATTTTTATAAATCATTAATAATAATTAAAATGTTCCCATTCTTTCCTAATTTCATTCTCTCATTCACTTTCTTTCACTTATTTATTAACTATATTACAATAAATATTTTATCCATCATTTTAGTCATCATATTTTCTAAAAATTATTTCTATTTTTAATATCACAATACTATCTTATGTACCATTGCAGAATCTCTTTTCAATTAAATTTTCACCCATTATCTCTAAACAGGCTTATACTTTCAATCCTTGTGCCTTTTCCCTGTTTCTCTGTATCTTGTTTCTGTCTTTTATAACTTCTTTTCCTTTCCTTCTTCCCCCACTTCTTCTCCCTCCCCTTTTCCCCCCTTGTCTCTCTACTTCTAATTCTCTCTTCTATGATCCCCTCTTCTGTTGCTTTCTAATATTGTAATTATTTTTCCAAGTATTCTTTTTTTTCATATCTTAGACTTTTCACTCTCTTTCCCCCCTTTCCTCCCCCCACATAACATTACTTGATCATTAAAGATGGCTTCTTCTTTGTCCAGATCTTCTTGTTGTATAAGTGTTTCTTGTTGTTTCTCATAGTTCCAGATCTCCTTTTCTAAGAGTTGAAATACGAAGCCAAAAGAACCTCTCCCTTCTTGTGCATCTTCTTTTTACTTTTTAAGTTCCATTTTCAGTTCTTCTAGAAGTGGTGCCATTTAAACCCTTTTAAACAACCACCTGATTGATTTTAGTCATTTAAATGCAATAGCCAAAAATCCAAAAATCACCAAGTAATCCAAATGATCCAAAGCTGTTTCTTCTTGCTTCTTTTTTCCACTTTCTCTTCCTGGGGTTCTATTATTTTGTTACAAAGTTTCAGTTGAAGTGTATCTTTTAGGAATCTTGTTAAGGTTTCACTGTAAATTCCTTTTAGTTCCAGGCAGTCTCCTCCATTTTTCCAGATCCTGCCCTTTTATTCTTTTTCTCTCCCTTCCTGCTTTTAAAAGTTTTTAAAAAGCTTTATTATCCCTTTGACATTTTATTTTCAGCTTAAAAGCCTAATAATGTCAAGGTAGATTTTTGTCAATTTCTTAATTAAGACTCTTTAGTTATCAGGATAAAGAAGGGAGGAAGAAAAAAAACCCAAATCCTTTCCCTTCCCTCTCTCCTTCGCCGCTTCAAAATCTTCTTTGGGAACAATGTTATTTTTATAGTTTAAATTCCAGGGTACCTTACGTTGTTGCTTTTTCAGTTTAACCTGGTCAGCCAAAACTTTCTCTTCTTATCTTCCTCCTGCACTTTCTTTTCTGGTCGAGTTCTTCTTTGAGGTGGCCATTTCTGACCACCGCTACAACCACCTTCAGGAAAGGGAGTTGTGGCCAGCTGGGGAGAAGAGATTCGGCTCTCCTCAACCCTGCTGGCAGTCTCCCCCCTCTTCACCACCTCTACGGGGTGGCTCTTCGGCGATGGACCAAAATCCGCGATTGTGCGCAGTTTCGATCCGTGCTCGCCGCCGGAGTGCCCCGAGCCGGCTGGTGATTTTCATTTTTAATATTTCCCAACTAGTCTTGCAATCTCTCATTCCCTCTCCCAGCCAGCAACAGCCATTTACCGGGGGGGGGGGGAGGAAGGAAGGAAGGATTTCCAATATTCCTTGCCATAGTCCCACAAGAAAACTCAATGGTGAAGCCAGTAGGAAGTCTCTCCTGCTCCCACTGTTCTTTGCCCATACTTAGTCATTCTGTTTCTCTGTTTAACTAAAGAGATATCACTGAAACTGTAACACAACAGGTTATGGGCTGACTAATGGTATATAATATCCTGAAAGGCTGGGATTATTTAAATACTGTATTAAGCATGACCTTTGTTGACAATTATGAAAAAGTATTTGCTAATATTGTTTCATCCAATGAGAAGATCACCCAGATAATTCTTAGCTGGATTTAATGAACATAAAGAACAAGTAAAATAATTACACTAAGAGCCAATGAATAATGACATCTAAGTGTACCACAGTTTAGCTAAGGGCTGCTTCAGAACAAAAATAGTATCTATTTGATCCCTGCAGGAATTAAATGTGACACCAAGAAGAATCAGTGAAACCATATTAGAAAGAGCAAAGAAAGGATAATAAAAATATAACTTGAGAAGAAATCTTGATTGCTATCAAAATCAGAAGCCATGGACAAGTATTTAGGCTTGACAGATGAAGTCCTAACAGAGCAAGATGCGTCAAGATCCCAAGAAGACAGAGCACAACCTCTGTGAAAGCAATCACGAGAAAGGGACATTTAGAACTGAGCTTGTGAACAAGCATAGATAGCTGCTTTACTAGAAATATGACTTAATTCCACTTTTCTTTAGTCAGTGAATTCAGCTGGGAAGAAATTAACAGTGTTGTTATACGGGGAGGAATATGGCAGAAAATTCCACAGATATTCAGGGAGTGAACTCTGAGTGGTTTTTTCACCTTTATATTGCCATTCTCCCAAACAATTCTCCACGTGCACATTTTAAATTAATTAAATTAGCATTCACTGGAAATGTGAACGGTGAAGTTCCAAGTAAATGATGTGAGCTTGGCAATCTTTTTCTTTTTCTTTTTTTATTAAAGATTTTTATTATTTTCCACCAGTACAAATCATAATTACATTTTCAACAGCATTTTGTATCCACATATAATATTGTCTTATATTTCTATCATCCATTTGTACATATTACTAATAATTATCTTTACTTATATTTATTATTGTCTAATTTTTTCTATTTTACATATTTACATGTCTATGTATCACTCTCTTAGGAATTCTCCCATGTAATCTTCTTTTCAGTCTTTTCAATCTTCATCTCTCTTTTCTAACCACTTGTACCACCTATGCCAAATTGAGTAATAATCAGATTCTTCTTTTTCCTTCATTTTCAGTGTGAGCATAGCCATTTCTGCACAATCTGCTATTTTTTGTAAGACTAATTCTTCCGTTGGTACCTTAGGCCCTTTCCACATTTGTGCATCGGCTATTCTGGCCGCCGTTAAAATGTGTAACATTATGTATTTTATCTTTTTCATATATTCATTTTGGATTATCTCCAATAAATAGAGTTCTGGCTTGAATTCAATTTGATGTCTGGTAATTTCTTGTATCCAAGTTTTGATTTTGGTCCAATAAGTCCTGGCCTTGGGGCATAGCCACCACATGTGATAATTGGATTTTCTTGGTTTTCTTTGAAGGTGTTTCGCTTCTCGTCTAAGCAGCTTCTTCAGCTCTGACAGAAGCTTCTGGGATGAAAAGGGAAATGTCTTCAAAGAAAAACAAGAAAGTCCAGTTGCCTTTTGGAAAAGCACCTTTGGGACAGGGTCAGACTTGTTAGTAATTGGATTTTTGACCACTAGACAATCTCAAGGCCATGGGCTAGACTGAGAAAGCATTGGCAGAACCACTTCTGTTCTGTTGTGGAGGAAACAGCACGGCCACCAAGACTCAAGTTAAAATTGAAGGCATCTTTGCCAGTTTATCTTTACTTTTCCAAACTGCTTTAAAGTTGCTAGTATGTCTTTTCCAATTAAACTGTCAATTTACTAAGGTTATAATTTTATTCTCTTTGGTGCCAGACAAATAATATTTTATTCTCCCAGACCCCAGAATGTTAACTTTTAATGGTGCTGTTTAATTAAACTTGTTTCTGCTGTTTTATGACTGTTTTAAATATTTTAATTAGTTTTTGTTTTATTATGTTATGTTGCAGCTTTTAATTTAGTTTATTGTGATTCTAAGCCACGCTGAGAAAATATTTGTTTCCTGGAGCAGCATGTAAAATAAAAAATTCAGTACCCTCTTCCAAATAGCTTCCTAAATTAAATAAGTGAAGGTAGGAAGCAGGACCTGCAGCATAATATCACAGGACTGCATTGCTTACTGACAGCAAGCCCTGCAGCTCCTGTTACCATTGTAACCCAAGGCTATGCAGGAAGAGGAAAAAGTCTCAGTTAAGGAGGGCAGGCAGGTATGCACAGGTCCTGTGTGGGAGGACCACAGATGGGCACTTGGGAGAATGGGAGTCCATGGGGTCCACAGATGGGCACGGGAGGCGATGGGAGGACAGAGCAGAGTAGAGCTGCAGGCAGGAAGGCAAAGGGTACCTAGGGCATATGAGATACCTGGGGTCTCATAGTCCATAGTGCAGTGGCCCCCAAACTTTTGGGCATCAAGGACCAGTTCCAAGGAGAGAGGTTTTTCTCTGGACTGAAGGGGGCATGGTTTTGCTTGCTATGGATGGGGCTTCACTTGTTTCTGCGGTCTGGTTTCTGGCATACCACAACCTGGTGCTGATCCACGGAGAGGAGTTGGGGACCCCTTCCATAGTGGACTTCTCAGGACAGTGGAAGCAATTTATTGGGGGCAATTTGCAACCTTTCCTGCTGGCTTCCTCATTGACTTTGCTTGTGGGAAGCCCACAGGGAAGGTCACAAAGGGAGGTGGCTCTCTGCAATGCTGTAATTGCAAACCAGACCTGGATTATGATCACATGACCATAGGGACCATACAACAGCCAGAACTTCAAGGACCAATAAAACTATCGTAACTTTGAATTGTCACTGAATAAATGGGGATAAGTGGAGACTACTTGTAGGTTTTTGTAAGCTCATCTTAGACAGTGAGCTGCAGTCCACAAAAGCTTATGCATTTTAATCAAATTCATTCGTTGGAAAAGATGCTAGCAAACTCTTGATTTTTTTTGCCACCAAAAAGTAACATGGCTCTCTTCCTATAACCATCTTTCTGCCAAAATCTACATGATCATTAAAGTTTTCAGAAAGGGACTCCCAATTCTCTTTTTCCCAAACTCCATACCATCTAAGGCAAGGGTGTCAAACTGGCAGCCTGTAGGCTGGATGAGTCATGTGTAGGCCACACCCACCCCGCAAAGGCAAACAACATCACAATACGCCATGTGTCACAATCAAGTTTGACACCCGTGATCTAAGGAATGCTGTTTACACATCACAGAAAGCTATACCCAGAAATATTTGCAGAACCCTTTTTCTATCACTAGAGAACTATAGACTTTTGTAAGTAAATTCTGACAGCTCAAAGCAATTCAAAATTATTATTTTTTATCATCTTTTCAATAGGTCAGTTAAGTTAGGCCAGTTTGGATTAAAGTCCCATTTCTACCCTTACAACTATCTCAAAACTTACTCAGGCTGTTAAAAGACTGGTGCCAACATTGTGGTGTATTTTGTTCCCTATTCTCTGAAGATTCTTTAGCTCTATTTTGCCATGTAATTAGAAGGAACTCGTGTGAAGCTACAACAATTATACAAACATTTTAACTTCCTGTCCATTTATACTTCACTGATCATAACTTTAGAAATTCTAATATGTTAATTTACCATAAGACCAGTAGGACTATATTGTGTGGCAAAGCTAGGGAATTGATACCGATGCAACAATTATCAGCAAAGTTTATGATCTTTAAATCGGAACATCTGCTAATGCCCCATCGTATGCTCATCACCATATACTAACATACAGACTAAAGGATTCTAAAAATAAATGCTGCGGCATACTCTAAGCTTTACATCAACCACCGAGAGTTTTCTTAAATGAACTGTATAAAATGAAAATTCAATTAAGTTAAAGTGAAATTCAAGGATGCCCCTGAGTCATTTTTATCTTGCTGCCTGAAAACAAACAAGCAGCTGTGGTGTGGTGTACAGGAAGAAAACCTATTTTATAGTTTCCACATTAAGCTACTATTCAAGTGTGTACTGCCACCTACTGATCAGAGGAATCAAGTTCAATAAATAACAAATTCTACTTTGCCTTGAACTGAAGGTTACAATATGCCAATATTATACAATATACCGTATTGTAATTAAAGTAATTAAGTAATTAAAATGAAGCGAACTTTTAAATTCATCTAAATACTTATAATCAAGCTAGACAAAACATTCTGGAAGATGAAGGAGGAGCAGGAATGTAGGCTAAAGATGAAAAAACAGATTGCTCTTGCAATGGGAGACAGATTAGACAAATGTTTACATTATCAAAATGTTTTGAGATATATCAAAAGTAACATAAAAATATTAATTCCTGTCATTGGTAATTATAACATTATTTGACTCTATGTCCAATATTACACAAGCAGAAGAAAAACAAAAACAGTCACTTTTGTATCAGCAAAAGTAAAAATTAATTTTAAGATAGTTAATAAGAATAGAGTTAAGAAAAGGAAACTAGGATCTAATGCAGGGGTGGGATTCTACAGGTTCGCACCTATTCGCTAGAACCGGTTGTTAACATTCTAAGCAGTTCGGAGAACCGGTTGTTAGAAGAAATTACTGGCCTAATCCTGTAAGGAAGGCAGGAAGGAAACATTCTGGTGTTGCTTACAGAAACTGCCTCTCCGTTAACCCTTATTACATTCTTGGCAGGACTAGACTTCCTGTCTCTGGAACTTCTCTGGAGTTTTTCCCCCCTCCTTTGCTGGTACTTGCTTGTGTGGAGTGACCATTCAAAGTTACAATGGCACTGAAAAAAGTGACTTATGACCATTTTTCACACTTACGACTGTTGCAGCATCCCTACAGTCATGAGAGGCCAGGGGAGGAGATGTGTGCCTAGATGTGAGTGATATTGAGTTGGCCACACCCAGCCAATAACATGACCACCAAGCCATGTCCACCCAGTCACATGACCACCAAGCCACGCCCACAGAACCAGTTGTTAAAAATTTGAATCCCACCCCTGATCTTATGCCTAGTGATAGCAAAATCCTTTTTTCTTTGTACCACTATATGTAGTCCTCAATTTACTACTGGTTACTTAGTGACCATTCAATGACTGACCCAAAAAAGAGTCTTGCAACCCAAATTTGGAATTCCATCAGTCAAGCTCCTTCCATGGTCACTTGATAACTTCAGGCACCCAGCAACTCAGCCACATTTACAGCCATTTGCAGCATCCCATGGTGACGTTATTCTGTTTTAAACATGGTTTTGCTAAAAACTGACACGTACTTCAATTTTGGCAAAACCATGCCTGCAGCAAACCATTGGTGCACTTTCTGACCATGTTGTTTGTTCAAAGAAGGCCACAAAAAAATGACATAAAATCGGGTCAGTCACATGACATAACATGGACAGTCTCCATTATGGCTGTATGTTGAGGACTATGTGTACAATGTGTTTCTTGTTGAGATAGTTCATTGATTTTTGTTTTCGACAATACAGTTGTCAGTCTGGAAAACACAGTGCAAGATCCACTCTGCTTAGAACATGAACACAAAGCACATGTCTTCTGTTAGCAGAGATTAGGCGAAAAGCTATGCTCAACTTTTAACCAATGGCATTTTCAAAAGTTCCATTTGTTTGGAAACTAACACAATAGTTACAAAAAGAGACACAGTGGAAGACTGAAAAGAAACATATGCCAGTTATACAATAATCTGAAAACTGGTTCATTCTTTCTATATTTGAACAAACATTTCAGGGAACTCATTTGAAGGGGTCTTAGAAATTTTGATTGCTATGCTCGATTTCTCTTCTTTCCATCTTCAATGCCAAATGAACTTATTTAATTGCATCTTGTTACATGAACATGTCTTCAGCACTTATCTTGGCTGATCTTGAAAAAGCTAAATAGAATTGATTCTGATTAATCATTGGGAAGGATAACAGCATGAAATTCCCAGGTTGTGGTTGTATAGGGAATTGGGGGGGAAATTGTATAAGGAAGTAGCAAAAACTTTTCATTGTCAAGAAAATTAAATGTATATAACCATGAAATTACCAGGAATGGAGTTTGACCCAAGGGATATTTTACCTTTACGTGAACACAGAAGGACTAATATTTTTACTTAATAAATAAAAGAAATGGGCTTTGTGGATTTGGGAGAGAACCTGGTTTGGTCCTCCCCTTTCTGAAGATAATAAAAATAAATTATGCATACACAAACATCCCCCCCCATAGCACTACAGTTGTGGGGTTCTAGATCAGCCTTCTTCCAACTCATGACCTCCAGACCTATAGACTTCAACTCCTAGAATGCTGAAATTCTGGAACTGAAATCCATTCATCTGGAGGGCTCTTAGATCAAGGGAAGCTAATTTAGTTAACACTATTTTTCAACTGCAGTTGTCTTTCATAACAGGGTCTTAATCTCCTTAAGCAATGTCATAATGCCTATAGAAAATTCTATTGAGCTCCCCCCACCTTATAGAAGTAACTTCACCTAGGAACACCCAACAAGTAAAATTACAATATTTGTATAAAACACCTCAGTGAAGAAAGAAGTCCCTGAGGACTTTACTCAGCTAGTTGTTGCCAAACTATAGGAAATGTAGCTCATCTCCATTTCAAAGCCATGAGCTATCTGAAGACATTTCCGTAATCATGTGACCAGCAGGACATTTTGAGGTGCTGTTTCCTCCCCACTGAAGTGCTACCTATTTATTTACTCACATGTGCATATGTTCCAACTGCTGGGTGAGCAGGAGCTAGGCAAAGACGGGTGCTCATTCCATATCTCACTTGGGTCTCAAACTTGGGCTGTCGGCTTTCCAGCTGACAAGCCCAGTGCCTTAACTGCTGAGCCATGGCACCCCACCTACCTCAATTAAGACCTGCCATAAAATCACCAAGGGCAAATTATGCTTTTCTCTGAAGAAAAATAAGATAAATAAGATTTTGTAGTAAGATACATTACTATTAAGTATTTGTTATAAAATCACCTTCCCTTATATAACCACATTTGTTTTAGGGCAAACTACTAGTTTACTCCTTTTAAAGGAAGCATCTAATTTCTATGTTCCACAATTTTCAGCATTTCCCATTTTTTCACTTTTAATACAAATTGCTAGCAATACCCTTTGAGATTGCTCCTAATTCTATATGCTCAATTGCCTCTTGCTCAATCATTTCCATCACTAACTACGAGACATTTACTACTTTCAGATTCACATTCTGATGTCCTGTTTTTAAGATCTGGTATTATTTTGAAGTTTGAAAGCACAGTCCACCAAGCTTTGCAGATGGGCTTGTTGTTCTTAGTCTGCAGTCCTTGTAACTAATTTCATTCAACTCCTAAGATTTCACAGACACAATCATGACATTTCTTGGCCACAATACAGAAGTGGTTTGCATTGCTCTTCTCCAGAATATTTTGTCTCAACTTCCTCATATTGGCTACTGTTCTGATATTCCCTGATTGTCCTATCCAAGCTTGCTTTAGTATTCTAACCCATATAATTTTAGTCAGGCCCTGTCACCTGCTGAGCTGCATTAGACTATCTAAAGGTAGCACCTTTTTCTGACTGAACATTTCATTAAAAGGTATGAGCTTGAAGTGAGCTCTAGCCCACATCAAATTTATACCTTTTAATAAAAATTGTTAGTTGGAAAAGTTACTACCAGTAAGTTTTGCTGTTAACCTGAATGTGCTGATTATGCTATAAGTTAGGAGTAGAGGTATTTAAAGTAGAAAATTGGGGTTGTCTTGCTATCTTTGTTTCAAGATTTCTAAAGAAATGAGATTAGGGAATTTATCATTATTGAAGTATGGTTCTAAAAAGTGTGAATTTTAAATGAATGAATGAATGTATAAATTATTTATTGGCCAAGTGTGATTAGACACACAAGGAATTTGTCTTGGTGCATATGCTCTCAGTGTACATAAAAAGAAAAGATACATTCGTCAAGAATCATAAGGTACAACACTTAATGATAGTCATAGGCAGAGGTGGTATTCAGCAGGTTCTGACAAGTTCTGGAGAACTGGTAGCAGAAATTTTGAGTAGTTTGGAGAACTAGAACTCTGACTGGCCCCACCTCCATCTATTCTCTGCTTCCTGAGTCACAGCTGATCAGCTGGGTCTTCTTTTGTTGCCCTGCAAATGGAGAACGGAGCTGGAAAGCAGGTTACTGAGGTGGGGTGGGGTGGGAATGGAGATTTTACAGTATCCTTCCCCTGCCATGCCCACCAAGCCACGCCATGCCCACCAAGACACACCCACAGAACTGGTAGTAAAAAAAATTGAATCCCACCAATGGTCATAGGATACAAATAAGCAATCAAATCATACTAGGAAACAGTCAATATAAATTGTAAGGATACAAGCAACAAAGTAACAGTCATACAGTCACAAGTGGGAGGGGATGGGTGATAGGAACGATAAGAAGATTAATAGTAATAGTAATGCAGACTTAGTAAATAGTTGGACAGTGTTGAGGGAATTATTTGTATAGCAGAGTGATGGCGTTCGGGGAAAAATGTCCTTGTGTCATGCCCCTGGTGGAGACTGAGTCTGAGGGAGAGGAGGAGCAGCCGACAGGGAGTGGAAGTGTGGCTCTGGAGGTTGTGGAGGAGGCTGGGGAAGGGCAGAGGCCAGCTGAGCAGTCAGAAGAGGACCCAGGCCCATCCCCTATCCATCCTAGGGCACACAGGGAGGAGAGGATAAGGGAGAGACATGGTCTACTCGGAAGGAGAGGGCTTCGATCCTCTTCATGGGCTGCAGCTGTGATAACTGAATAAGAGTTTGGACCTGCGTACTGGGGAACGCTGGAAACAAAGCATGTTTTATTTTGGTCTGAAGTTATCTTGGTTGGAGTCCTTCCAATAGACAGTGCCTTGTTATCTCCTTGAATTTGGTAAATACTTCTCCTGTTCTGTTATGGAAATTTCATCATTGTAGTTTGTTTGGTTTTTTATTTCACCTCTATCTGCTCATTAAGTTCGGACTGTATTGCTTTCTTTTGAAGACTATTTTTGAGTACGTTTTATCTCCAAATGAGTATTTTTGAACAGTGGGACCAAGTTGGAGGCATTAAAGGACATTTATTTACATTTTGGATTTTGTTACGTTTGTATCCCACCCTGGGTCATCACACCTTGTGTCTAGTTGTTCTGGTGTGCAGTGCTCTATAGCATCGTTTTGAGGGAAGGAGTTGAAACAGTTTATGTCCGGGATGTGAGGGTCTGTAAATATTTTCACAGCCCTCTTTTTGACTCATGCAGCATACAGGTCCTCAATTGAAGGCAGGTGGATAGTAATTGTTTTTTCTGCAGTCCTACTTATCCTCTGAAGTCTGTGTCTGTCCTGTTGGGTTGCAGAACCAAACCAGACAGTTATAGAGGTGCAGATGACAGACTCAATAATTCCTCTGTAGAATTGTGTCAGCAGCTCCTTGGGCAGTTTGAGCTTTCTGAATTGGTGCAGAAAGAACATTCTTTGTTGTGCTTTTTTGATGATGTTTTTGGTGTTAGGTGTCCATTTTAGGTCATGTGATACAGTAGAACCTAGAAATTTGAAGGTCTTTACTGTTGATAAAGTACTGTGTTGTCTAGTATTGTAAAAGGTGGTTGTATAGGAGGGTTTCTCCTAAAATCTACCAGCTTTTCTACAGTTTTGAGTCAAAGTTTCAGTTTCAGATTGTTCCAATCACCATGAGGCTAGTTGTTCAACCTCCCATCTGTATGCAGATTTATCGTTGTCTCGAATGAGACCAATTTCTATTGTATCATCTGCAAACTTCAGTAGTTTAACAAATGGATCGTGTGAGATGCAGTCATTGGTATATAGGGAGAAGAGAAGCGGAGAAAGCACACAGTCTTGGGGGCGGGCGGGCTATGCTAATTGTACAGGTATCTGATGTGATTCTGCCTAGCTTCACCTGCTGCATCCTGTCTGTTAGGAAACTTATGATCCTAAGCTGGTTTAGTTTAGTTAGAAGAATGTCTGGAATGATGGTAGTGAATGCTGAACTGAAATCTACAAAGAGGACCCTTGCGTAGGTCTTTGGAGATTCAAGATGTTGTAGTTTCATCCCAAGTTATTCTGGCTACTAAATTATTTAAATCCCTCAAATGTACAACTTCTAAAGAGAATAGAAAAGACTCATAAATCACATGTGTATGCTTTTTAAATGGACTTGCTCCTGCATGTTGCAAAATGATTTTTTTTCCTATTCCAAAATCCAGCAAGCTATGCCTTCTCAGGGTGCTCTACTCTGTTCTACCTTCTCTCTAGTTTTATCCTTTCTCCTGATAAAGAACTGGTCTTTTGTGCCCACTGCGCATGCTTGGCTTTACCTGGGCTGCTTTTGGTGGAGGGAGGATCTTCTTTTTAAATATGTTTTTTTTTTCATATTTCTGGAAAGAGGAAATTGCATAAGACTGCAGTGGCAATCTATGCACATTCAGTGGTAGAGCATAACCTCCTGTTCAACCCAGGAACTGAAATGAAACCATCCTGAACAGATACCTTTCTAGCCTGCAATGAAGTGGAGTCAATGAATTCCACTGTCAAACTACTCTCTCTCTTAGAAATCCCCCCCTCCCCCCGCTCTCCCTTCACGTCTTAGAGCAAAATACATCCCTTTGGGTATATAAGAAGTGGCACGTGGCTACCAAATTAGTAGTTCATAAGGAAGATGCTGCTTTTGGCTATGTGAGAATTGGCATGTGGAAAACTGAGTATTAATATTGTTATGAGCGTATATCAATTTACTAGTATTCCTGTGCTTGACTTCAAAGCCCACTCCATCAGCGGATAATTGTTAAAGTCAAAATTCAGTGCAGTGTAGATTTTCATATGTTTCGCATTTAACCTTATTTTTCATTATAAAAGCCTTAAGGGAAGAATATATGCAAAGAAGAAAGAAGATGTGGTAGAAGTCACACATGAATTAGCTTTAACAAGCAAAAAGTAACAGAAGAGCAACAGTAAACAATTTGTTTTCAGAATATACAGAGTTGAAGTCCTAAACAAGCCAAATAAGAGAGGAAAGTAAAACGATCTAGAAGTCAAAAGCAAAGCAAATCTTATATTGTTGCCTTTCATGAAAGTGTGCTACATTACCAATGAGGTTTAAAGCACCCTCCACTGATGGGAAGATAGCAAGAATATATCTTTCCAGGATGGCTGCACTTTTCATGCATAAAATTTGAAGCCCAGAGATTTCAAGTGCCGAGTTTTGAATTGCACAGCTTGGCAGATAACATTAGAATTTATTTCCTCTGCCTGTGAAAGCTGCCAACAGTTCAATTCTTTATTTCTTGACAGGAAGTTTGATTTAAATCACAGATATAAAATAAATCATCAGTATATTATATTTCTAATCCATGTTTTCCATAATCTATTACTTTGGTTGCAGAAGTGGTAAATTACTATTATCTCCTTTAGTCAGCTAGGGTTATCTCCTTCAGTATAGTTATTTTGTCATGATTGCACAATTATACAATTGATTCAAATATTTTTGATTAAACTTTCAGCCAAGATTGTGGAGTCACTTGTAGTATAAAGTACAGTAGAATCAATTCCTATCTTTCTAACCTTATGTCATGAAAGCCAATAATTTGGGAAACAATTAACCATGCTGTGAACATGGAAAGAAACAGAAATAATTATTTATGAAGGTAATCAAAGGTAAGTTGATGTGCCATAACATATAAAACTTTCATGTTAGCTAAAATTATTAATATAATATAATGTAATTAAAACAACAGGACAAAAAATGAGAAATTTACATAATTTAATATGATATAATAATGTATATTATACATATATTCACATACTTGCAATATTCTTTTAAATTATACATGATATAATCTGAAGTACAAAAGTATCTTTTCTCCCTACAAGTTGCATTTCAAAAGAAAACAAAATAAATGCATTCAAACAGAGATGTTCTGCATGTTATGCAGTTTCAATATTAAATAATTTAAAAATGAAATGAAGGGCACGCATGATTGTGGAAACGATTGATCAAATGTGATGCTTTTGTTGAATAAGCATTTGGTTAAAGTACATTTACATCTGTTTTTTACCTCCAGATATTGTACATAATATCCTTATAATTGACACCCATGCTTGGATCTGGTTACAATAATAGGTTACCAGGTTTCCAGATTTCCTATCATTTTTTACTATTGTATTAAACAATGTTTGTTGTTTTTATTTTACAGTTTTCCTGGTATGAGTTTGAAGGTATTAATGTTTATGAAAAAATATCTGAATTTGTCTGAATACATGGTTCAGATGTATTTTGAGTAGAATTAAATCAGCAGAAAAACAAAATAATAGAAGCATGGAATGAAATTAATTTTGAGAATCAACATTTCCTGTTTCACATGAGTTAGTAAAATTTACTCTTTAAATACCAGCATTTTTAAAACCAATTGCCTTACCATCATTAGCTGCTCTTGTATATACTAGTATTTATCCTTATTTTAAAGAATTACAAACCGATATATAATCCAGCGAATTCAGATCTTATAACCTAGAATATTGACAATCTTCAACAGTTTTCTGCTGAATTTTTAAAATTAAATATTGTATGTTAGATTTTATTTATGGTAACTTTTAGTGACAATTAACTGCATATAAAAGAATTACTGCCATAGCTTAAGCAAACTATTGGCAGTCATTTTTAATATCCCAGGATCTTTTTTTGTGATGGATCACAAGGAGTCTTTTTTTTTTCTTAAGTATTATCATCAAATAGTTGTCACATAAATTTCAGAATCATAGAACAGTGTTGGCCTCACATGGTCTTTATTGCTTTAACTTTATAGCTGGGACCTATTTTTCCATGTTTCTGATGTATCTGAAGTATATAAATTAAAAATTATTGTGAAACTGACAGTGAAACATTGTTCAGAATACAGGTAGTCTTTGACTTACAACAGTTCATTTGGTGACAGTTCAAAGTTACAACATCATTGAAAAAAGTGACTTATGACCATTTTTCACACTTATGACCATTATAGTATCCCCATAGTCATGTTGTTATGACCCAAACCTTGTTCCAAGGAAACAAACCCTGAAACAGAGGTAACAGCAAAACTTTTTAATGATTCTTTACGAATACCACTCCTTCACGGTTAAAAGGCTGTTTCAAACTAATTGTCTCTGATAAGCACGAGCCTTGCCAAGGTTGTGTAAGGCTGCCAAGAATACTAGATAAAGTTACTAAGAAATATTTCAAACACAAAAAGTCTCCAAACACCAACCAAGATACTCCGAACGTCCACAAGGCTTGAGTACAAAAACTTATTTGCTTCCTGCAAAAAACTCCGGTTTCTCAGCTGGCTTTTATCTCTTAAGGGAAGGGCCATTACCTTGCAGCCTTACTACTGAGTCGCCAGTGCTGCTGAAGCTGCTCTTTCCTTTGAGCAGCCCTGCGCAAACGCACACTGGGCACAGGCTCCTCTGGGACCTCTTCATCACTGCTTCCAGCCTCCACAATCTCCACAGGCAGCATTCCACTCCCTGATGGTCCTGGCCCCATCCTTGCATCACACGTTTATTGGTCAGATCGCAAAATCCATAGAGAAGGTAGAGTTGCTATCTTCTACAAAAAATCCCTAAATCTAAAAAAGATTCAAATTACACAGGAATTTGCTCTCCCAGAGACCATTGTCTGTGAACTGTCCTCAAATGCCACAATCTGCTTCTTACTATGCTACAGAGACCTGGATTATGACATAGTTCATGCAAACAAGCTAACCTCACTGTTAATGTGGGCTGCCTCTTGCGGGTGAGGGTGACTCTTATTTTCCTTGGTGACTTCAATCTACCTCTTATAAATTAGACACTAAATGAATGTACATCCGAACCCATACATGCAACCCTTTACAATGCTGTTACTACACCGGGACTGGATCAATTAGTAACTAACAACACTAGACTCAATAACTGCCTCGACCTTATCTTCTGCAACAGCTCAAACTCAATATATGGCCTACAAATACAAGAACCCTTTTCAAACATTGACCACAGTATGATCAACTTTTGTCTTAATTTATGCCGTCACAAAGAAGATCATAATGATGGATCCCCAAAATAACCCTAACCCTAACCCTCACTTTGGTGGAAAAACAAATCTGGTCACATTGCCAACTTCAAAAGCTGATACAAAAAAATGTATGCCACCAGATAAAAACTGAATGCACCAATTATCACATTAAACAAGAAGAAAACCTTCTACGCACCAATTCCACCCGCATTTTCTACAATTTTGTAAACAACAAACTAAAAGACTCAAGGTCCATCCCACCCCTGAAAGGACCTAATGGTAAAGACTGCAATGACAACACTATTAAAGCCAACCTCTTTAACACATTCTTTGGCTCAGTATTTGTCAACAGCAATGGATCATGCCCAGTATTTCCTAGCCGAACCACAGACAACTACAATGATCTAATACATATCAATTTTACAGAAGACAATGTTGAAAAAGCACTATACAATCTAAAACCATCTTTACCTGTTGGACTGGACTGAATATGTGCCTACTTCTTAAAAAAGCTACCCACTGCCATAGCCAAACCTCTAAGCATAATCTTCAAAAAATCTTTCAGGACCAGCTCTTGCCAAAACTATGGTCACAAGCCATGGTCATCCCCATCTTCAAAAAGGGAGACCCCAGCCTAGTTGAAAATTACAGACCAATCTTGACTTCTGGTTTGGGTTTCTTCAGCGACAGACTGAAATCCGCGATTGTGCGCTGTTTCAATCCGTGCTCACCGCTGGAGCGTCCCGATCCTTTGGATTCAGGGTGAAGTGGTAGAGGTGGTGATGAGGGGGGAGATTGCTAGCCGAGTGGAGGGGAGCCACATCTCTGGTCTAAACTTTCCCAAAGGGAGTTGCAGCAGTGGTCAGAAATGGCCACCTCAAAGAAGAACCCAACTGGATAGGATTGTGCAGGAGGAAGACAAAGAGGAAAGCAGGACAGACCGGGCTAAACAACAGAGAACATCTAAGCAAGGTACCCTGAATCTAAAAGTACCTAGAGGGATACTTCTGAAAGAAGATTTTTAAGCAGCAAAGGAGAGAGAAAGGGAGGTTAAAAACCCCTTTTTACCTTTATATTGACAATTACAAATGGTATGGAAAGAAATTTATGTTAATCTATTTTGACACTAATAGGCAACTTTAAGCTGAAATCTAAGTGTCAAAAGGAGAATAAAGATTTTTTCTTGGTCATTTTAAAGCCCTAAAAAGGAGAAGAGTGGAGGCAAAAGGATGGGACCTGGAATAATGGAAAAATGGAGTGCCACCTGGAAAAATAAAGAGGATTAACAGTGAAACTTTGAAAAGACTCCTGAGGATACATTGTAACTGAAATCTTGTTAAAAGATACAGTAACCCACGGAAAGGAAAAGTAAAGGAAAGAAACAAGAAGGAACAGTCTGGGATCATTTGGTGATTTAAAAAAAAGCTTTGGCATTGTTTTTTTCTTCTTCTGTTTTTACTTAAAGTCAATCGGGTGGTTGTTCAAAAGTGTTTAAAATGGCATCACTCCTGGAGGAATAGAAGATGAGTCTTAAAAAACAGAAAGAAGATGCAGAAAGAAGAGGAAGATCCTTTGGCTTCGTATTTGAATTTTTTGAAATGGAGATCCTGAACTATGAAAAGCAAAAGGAAAAGCTTCAAGAGGAAGAAGAAGGGTGGGACAAAGAAGAAGCCATTTTCAATGATCAAATAATGCAAAGTGTGGTAATAAGGGGAAAAAGGGGGAAAGGAGTTAAAAGTTTGAGATCAAAGGGAACAGCCAAAAAGAAAAATAGCCTGAAAAAGAAGTATAACAGCAAGGAGAAGCAGAAAAGAAAACTACAGAAGGGAAAATTAGAGAGAGAAGGGTATAAAAAAAAGGGATGAGAAAAAGGGGGGAAGATAGAAAGGAAAAGAACTTATGAGGGACAAAAGCATGAAATAAAGAAAAAGGGGAAACGTACTAGGATTAAAGGTATTTGCTCATCTAGAAAACACAGAGACAATGGCTAAATTAAGTTAAAAGTGAGGATTCTGCAAAGGTACAAAAGATAGTGTTGTGTCAGTAGGATACTGTAATGAGTTAGAAATGAAATAAGTAAATAATCTATGAGATAAAACTGTATTGTTATATAATGGTATGTTTATTTATAATTAATGCAATAATAAAGAAGGGAGGGAAACATTCTAATTGTTTCTAAATATTGATAACATATTGAAAAGAAATGTGAAAGATTTATAAGGAAATTTATACCAGTTACTAGAATGAATTTGAATAATTATTTTGCTTATTAATACTAAATAATTTATAAGATAAAACTGTATGACTAACCAATGGTATACTTATTAACAATTAACGTAATAATGAAGAAGGGAGGGAAACATTTCAATTGCTCTCAAAGATTGATAAATATTGAAAAGAAACATGAAAGATTTACAAGGCTCATACCAGTATGAGAATGAATTTGAATAACTATTTTGTTTACTAATGTTTTATATATATATATATATATTTATTCGGGTTTTCTCCCGCGTAAGATTGGAAGTATCTAGGCAACGTTTCGATGAAGTCTCAGAGCTGAAGACAGAAGCCTGAAGATGATGAATGAGACTTCATCGAAACGTTGCCTAGATACTTCCAATCTTACGCGGAGAAAACCCGAATAACCAAAGATCCATATATATATATATATATATATATATATATATATATATATATATATATATATATATATATATTTTATTGTTTTTGCTATGTTTTTAGAATTTTTATTTTTATATTTTCAAGGGGAAGTACCACGCAGAGTCTGAATGATGAAATTTACATGATATAAAATAGATATTAGAAATTTGAATGTTATAATTTTAGAATGCACAAATTTAATGTTTAATGAGATTTCATATGATAATAACAATAAGACTTAAAGGTGTTGCACTCCAATTGGCAATCATAGGGGGAAATTTGCTTTTTAAGAATGTTGAAAGAGAACATATGAAATTGTAAACAAGACAGACGAAAGTATAAGTATAATGAATAAAAAGATATAGAAATTTAAGGAAAAGAAATATAATTGAATAAGAAGAAAATGAGATAACCATAAAAGAATATTAAGAGAAGTAAAGGGAGAAATAGTAAGAAGTTGGAAAAAGAGTAATGAGATATGAAGTTGAATACATAAGACGAATATGCATATGAAATTGTGTCTGTATGGAAATGTGATAACCCAGAACCATGCTCTACTCAAATAAGTTGTTTTATTTGTTTTGTTAAAACTCAATAAAACTTTATTTAAAAAAAAAAATTACAGACCAATCTGTTTATGCTGTGTCACCTGTAAAGTCATGGAATCAATTATTAACCAATCCATCATCCTCCACTTAGAAACAAACAACCTACTCTCTAATAAACAATTTGGTTTCAGGAAAAAACTATCCTGTAATCTGCAACTCTTCCACTGCAAAAACATATGGACTATACAACTCAATCAGGGCAAAGCAATAGACGCAATCTACATAGACTTCTGTAAAGCCTTTGATTCAGTGGTACACAACAAACTACTCCTAAAACTAAAATCTTACGGTATTTTTGGACACCTGCATAACTGGATAGAAGCATTACTGTCAAACAGACAACAAATGATCAAAATTGGGAGTGTCCTATCAAATTCTGTATCTGTCAACAGTGGTATCCCCCAAGGCAGTGTTCTCGGACCAACTCTCTTCATACTCTACATAAATGACCTCTATGATCATATCAAGAGCAACTGCGTTCTCTTCGTTGATGATGTAAAGCTATTCAACATCACAGACAATACTGCTACCCTTCAAAAAGACCTTGACTATGTATCAGAATGGTCAAATAAATGGCAACTTCAAATCTCAACAAATAAATGCTCTGTCCTACATATTGGCAAAAACAATCAAAAAATAAAATACAGGCTGAATAGTCAAGACCTTGTTGATGATCCAACATCTGTCAAGGATCTTGGAGTACTCATCTCTAATGACCTAAGTGCTAGAGCCCACTGTAACTACATAGCCAAAAAGGCATTAAGAGTTGTTAACCTAATCCTACGTAGCTTCTTCTCTGGTAATATCACACTACTAACCAGAGCATACAAAACATTTGCTAGACCAATACTCGAATACAGCTCATCAGTCTGGAACCCACATTATGTATCTGATATTAACACAGTTGAGAAAGTCCAGAAATATCTCACAAGAAGAGTTCTCCATTCCTCTACTCGTTGCAGAATACCTTATGCCACCAGACTCGAAATTCTAGACCCAGAAAACCTAGAATTACGCCGCCTTCGGTCCGATCTAAGTATAGTATATAAAATCATACATTGCAATGTTCTACCTGTCAATGAATACTTCAGCTTCAACCATAACAAAACAAGAGCAAACAATAGATACAAAGTCAAGGTTAATCGCACCAAACTTGATAGCACCAATACGACTTCAGCAAGAGAGTGGTCAATGTCTGGAATACTCCACCTGACTCCTTGGTTTTTTTCCCCAAACCCCAAAAACTTTAACCTTAGACTGTCTACTATTTACCTCACCCCTTTCCTAAGAGGTCTGTAGAGGGCGTGCATAAGCGCACCAACATGCCTATCGTCCCTGTCCTATGTTTCTTTTATATTTTTTATTTTTCTTAAATGTATCCATGTATTCATAACTATGTTTTTACTGATACCTATTATCTTGTAAGCGATTGACAAATAAATAAATAAAATAAAATAAATAAATAAATGTTGATTGGCTCATTGCAATCTTTTCACAGAAGGATTGGTAGAAACATTTCTGGTTTGACTGAAATTGAAGATTCTGCCTGTCATGTGCAATTAATTTACTTGGAGCAGCTTACTTACTAAGATGGTATCTTTAGCACCATCAAACAACAACTGTTTATTCCAGATCCTTAGGAAGAACTTGGTAAGTGGAGAAAAATGCCAAATCCAGTCTAAAATCTGGCTGACTGTGCAACCAACCATAATGATATAATACATTTACTATTATTAAACAATACCTTCTCACGTTCATGGGAAGAATTTATATGGACAAATATGCCAAATCCAGGATAAACATCTAGCTGACTATACAACCAACTATAATAATAGATACGGCACATGGAAGTCTCCAAAAACAACAGAACATCACTGGTTGTCACTTATAGTTCACAGCTCAAGCTAATCAGGTACATTTTTAGCAAGTTTCAACCCATCCTAGAAAAGAACACCACACATTCTGAAATAAACCCAAATTTGGATCTCTATTGGATGCGATCATGGGAATCAGACTCTGCAGCAAACCTCAATGTTTTACTTTGCCCCCACATTTACACCAATAAATTACACCATCACAGGCCCCAACAACTTCACACATTTAGATGTGATTTCACATGCTTGTCCTCCAATGTAATATACTACAGTATATTACAATCATTTGCCAGCAATATTCATTTGAATTCTGCATTGGACAAACCAGTCAGACTTTGTGCAAAAGGACACAGGTCTGATATCAAGACTCAAAAGAATAAAGTACTATCAAAGCATTTTAATTTCCCAGCATACTCAATTGCAGATTTCAAAGTTGTCATTTAAAGATACGGAAATATTGCAACACTGTACAGCAAAAAACTGTGGAATCCATGCACATCAAGATGTTTCAGGCTATCTCCCAAGATTTTAATGATGACAATAGATTTTTAACACATTGCAATTGCTAGTTGATTAGATATTTTATCACTCTCAATGTTCACTGTAAAACACTATAGGTTTTGTCTTTGCTATATTAATTTTAGTGTGGTGTACTGTACCTTGTTACCCATTACAGCAAATAACTCAGACTCTCATGGCATCAGCTGCACACAAAAGTTCACACACAGTCTTGACTCACTTTTAATATCACCATAAACATTTCTTATCCACTTAAACAACCAATGGGCCATCACTAATTCTTGTCTTGCTCCCTGTTTAATGTTGACCTTCTCACTAAGCATTCCATCAGATACTACTCTCAATAACCAACTTCATACAGTATTCACACAAAGCATTCTATAATTCAAACCAATTCATTTTATCATATGCTCATGCTAAAATTAACAAAGGTATACCATATAAATCTATCTTTCTCCTACATTTCTCCCTGAACTGTTCAAGAGTAAAAATCTAAAGCTCATAAAGCTGCACTGAAGTTCCTCTATTTTGTTCAATTTCATTTCTCACACATTTTCAGTCAGAATACTGTCAAATCTCTTCCCAGGTAATTCAACATAGTATTCAACCTACAGATTTTTTTTTTATTCACTCTTGCTACTTATCCCTTTGTGTATGAAAACAATAATGGCATTTTCCCAACCATCAGGTTCAGATGCATTCTTAACATGGAGATTAACCAAGTCATACAGACCCTCCATAAACAACCGTGTCCATATTTTAACATTTTTCCGGTTACATAATTTATAACTACAACAGTATGTTTGTCAGTATTCATTTCAAGAACTTCTGCTCCTTCATTTTTCTCCTTAAACAACATTTATGCATTTGTTTAAAATCCAGTTTTTTACATTTCATTATCATTCCCATACAAATCTCTAAAATATTCTTACTAACATCCCCTCATTGCAGTTTCATCACAAATATATGGCCACTTTTATTTTTAGTTCTACTTACTTTAACTATGAACCAACCCTACATAGTATGGCTTTGTTGTAAATTCATGTTTCCTGAAAAAAAAATTGTTTTAGAAGATTGGCTTGTCTTCCTCAATATTTGTGGGCTTGAAAACTGCTTATCCTGCCAATGAAGCTAGCTATTTCCTATCACAAATCAAATATTACACTATAACATAAGCTAGACAGGAATATAAGCATTCATACAACTGCCAAAAGGAACATAGCTAGCCTTTTAGATCCAAGTTGACTATATCGGCCTATCATGTTAGTCAGCAGGAAATGTTCTTTTGCTATGGTGTAAAATTATTTGAATATGCCAGTGACCACAGAAAGATGAAGAACAGCCAAAATGAAACAACTGAAATGCAAGTTTCTAAAATGGCAATTCAGGATTGCCTTTCTTCAGGGTTCATTCATAGCTTTCTTTGATCTAAAACAGGGGTGTCAAACTTGATTTCATTGATGGATGGATCAGGATTCTGTTTGACCTCAGGGGGGCGGGGGGGTGGGGGGCGTGGCCAGGGGGGGCATGGCCAGCTCAACATCACTCATGTCAGAGGTGCCTGTGGTGGTCTGAGCAGTATGCCAGCAAAAACGAGCTCCTGAGCTCTGTTTTTGACTACAACGGCCTCATGCAACCCTCTGCCAGTGAAAACAAAGCTTGCAAGGGTCGCCCGCAGCCCTCCTGAGCTCCATTTTTGCTGGCAGAGGCATCATGGGCTGGTCCTTCAAAGTTTCCAGGGTGGCCCCATGGGCCAGATCTAAGCACCCCATGGGTCGGATTCAGACCCTGGCCCTTCAGTTTGACACCCCTGTCAAACTTCCTGTTTACTAAATAATGATCTGGAGGCAATGTTATTACTCATACTAACCTGATCACCCTATTTCTAATATAGTTAAGATAGATAGATAGAGAGATAGATAGATAGATAGATAGAGAGATAGATAGATAGATAGATAGATAGATAGATATGATAGATAGATAGATAGATAGAGGGAGATAATTAGGAGGGAATGATAGATGAGAGAGATTAGAGGAGGGAGGGGAGAGAGAGAGAGAGAGAGAGATGAGAGATAATATACTTATTTAGCCACAAACGAACAAAAAACTATAGTAACTCATTGTCACAAAGTGTGCTGATATGTAACCCTCTGGTGAAGGATGCCATTCACATTTTAAAAATGAAACATATAAACTCACCATACCATATCAGCCCTGTAAGTACAGCTAATGGCCCGCAATACTAGGAGTTTTAGTTAAATATCCCATTGGGATTTCCAGGTTTGAAAGTAATATATATTAGATGCTGGTAAAAAAAACATCATTATTCCTTGTTTGTATGTTTCCACAGATCAGAAATATAATAGAAGTATATTTCATCTTTGTTTTTTCAGAGTTTTAATAAGGACCAGCTGTTCTCCAAAATTCCAGTTACATCCCAAGAATTCCTTTACATCGCTGTCAACATTGCTCAGCACTTAAACTCTCTTTCCTGCCAAAGCTAACTCTGTGCTAAGTTATCTCGGCTTGATTATTGCCTTCTTGAGTATCTTATGTTGTAGACTTAAAGACAAATAAAATTTCTCTCCTGCCATTACAGTTCCAGTCAGTGCAAACATTTATCTATATGAGCAATATCAACAAAATAGAAATGCTACTGTATTCATATATGTATCTGGGTTTAAGACATCATTTAGTACTTCACTACAAATGATATGGATCACTTTCAGCCAGACATGCCCTCTCCAAAATGTCTTGTTGTAGGGATAAAATGGAGGAAAATCCCAGTCTAAGCTATCTGGAGCTCAGAGGAAAAAATAGAATATAATACTACCTCATATGAAATACTAATGATGTTGACATGATATTGAAAGCACAACAAAGTTTTTTTTAAGATCCTTAGAGTATGACCAGCGTGTCCCACCTTTTTGCGCCCGGCCGGCATCGCTGTCGCCGCCACCTTTTGTGAAAAAGGCTTCCGGTGGAGCTTTCTGGATAAAGCTGGCGCCGCACAACCAGCCGGTAGGGGGGGCCGGGGGACTTGTTCCGGCGGACGGTCCGTGGACCGGTGGGGGGGGCCCCTGACCTAAAGGTCTAAGGCCACTAGTGCAGCTTGCCAGTGAAATGTTAAGATATTGGCGAGGATCAGAGCATTCTTTTTAATTGTTAATTTGTTTTTCTCTCAAAAACAGCAGTAAATGTGTATTTCCAAGTAGAAAGTTATGTAAGGGAGGGAAAGTAGGCACCAATATCTATAGAAAGGGTAAAAGGTTCTACCACTTTCTATATACATGAAGTGTCAAAACACCTACAGCAAGGGTGAGATTGTTATTTAATGCATTTACAGACAACTTATCTCCCTCACAGAGTGACTCTGGGCAGTCTCTAAAAATGACAAATAAAAATAAATAAAACCCAACCATTTTTGTTTTGCTTTCCCAGATGCCAGTGAGAGTAGCAAAGTCAAAACAACAACTTCTACTCAACATTTCTGTTTCACAATTCTTATTCTTACAAAATAGAGCAGTAGCTTCTCATAGTCATGTATGTCTACCATGGACCTCACCCCATTTTTAAGAGATCCGTAAAAGGGACATGCATAAGCCCAGCAGTGTGCCTACTGTCCCTGTCTTACTTATCTGTATTTATTTCTTTGTTCATGTTTATGTTCATACTTATACCTGCTATCTTGTACATGTTTGACAAACAAACAAACAAACAAATAAATAAATTTTAAGCCAGGAGAGATCATAAGGATTGTTCAGCCTCAAGATATCTTCTGCATCCTATCTACTACATCTTCTCTGCTGCTATGCTATGCTATTTCTTTCGGCTGTCATTTGCAATGGGGGAGGGGGACTTGGAGGGAAGAGAGCTGGAGGTGTTTTGCATTCCTTTGCTGTGGGTAGCAAGGGGAGGGGGTGTATGAATTCTTGTTTTTAACTTTCCATTTCTTCGCTAGCTTCTATCCTCTTTTGCGCAGCTGCGAAGTTTATCAAAATATGTCAAGGTCAACGGACAGAGGCCTCATCACCACCTGAAGATGCCCACATGATCATATTCAGAACTTTTAATTGGAAGAGTCATTTGGACTTTGGGGGTGGGAACAATTCCATTCCTTTGTATATGTGATCTGCGCCAATTCCTCAGATTCGAATTAAATCTGTAGCTTCCACTTTGATTTCCAGTAAAAGGATAACTTTGCTCTAACCCATGGAGTCTGAGTATTTCTTTCTTGGATCTTGAAGGGAGCACACGCTGACATTATTCGAATCTGAGGAATTGGCGCCAGATCACGTATACAAAGGAATGGAATTGTTCCCACCCCCAAAGTCCAAATGACTCTTCCAATTAAAAGTTCTGAATATGATCATGTGGGCATCTTCAGGTGGTGATGAGGCCTCTGTCCGTTGACCTGACATATTTTGATAAACCGCAGCTGCGCAAAGAGGATAGAAGCTAGCGAAGAAATGGAAAGTTAAAAACAAGAATTCATACACCCTCCCCTTGCTACCCACAGCAAAGGAATGCAAAACACCTCCAGCTCTCTTCCCTCCAAGTCCCCTCCCCGTGCAAATGACAGCCGAAAGAAATAGCATAGCATAGCAGCAGAGAAGATGTAGTAGATAGGATGCAGAAGATATCTTGAGGCTGACAGATTGTTTGGTTGCCAATGTAGAAGAATTAACTAACTCTATGTCATGGCCCATGGTAAAGGATTCTTACACTTGTAGCCACTCTTAGGATTTAATCTGCCTTGTAAGACCTGGTCAACCTCAACAGAATTAGGACTCAACATGGCAGGTGCTACTCACCTCCATAAATGGGGAAAGCTCTCCTCTTCCAATTGGCTGTGGTGCTACAAAGCAGACAGTGTGACATATTGGGAAATCAGAGCACATATCAGGGAAACCTGAGGCTTTCTGTATGCAACTCCATCACTATATAAGCAGTCTACCTTTGAATTTGTAAATTCATTTATAAATAGATATAAAATAGTTTTATATTTGCTCATTGAGAATGTAATTGTGAGATGGGCTTTTTAACATTTTTGCCATATGCTTAATAAATAATAAATAAGAGCAGTAGCTATCTGCAATATATACAGCATAATCAAACTCCATAAACATTTAACATGACTGACTAGTCTTTTCCATAGGCACCACAAGTGGCACAGAAAGAACAGAAACAAAACTCTAAGTCTCACTTTTCCCATCCTCCACTATTGTCTGCATGTTGGCTCTGCATTCTAGGAGATGTTTGAAGACATGTAAAAACTACACTGTGCCTCCAGTGCGTAAAAATTGCATTTTCCAGCCAACAATTCTGACATGCTTGCAAAAACGCTGGTCACTAGTTAAATATATTTATTTCTTATTCTTCTGAGATGAATATTCTCAACACACATCCGGGATCCAATTCCCTATTTAAGCATCTTCTAATTAGCCTTTAAGCCTGTTCACCAATTATACATTATATTTCCTTAAAATGTGGAAAAATTAAATTAAGATTCTGTTTAGTTCAGAAGGGTTTTCTATAGGTGCAACCCAGGAATCTTTTGAAGATTAATAAGTAGGAAAGCAGCAATATTAGAAATGTTACGTGCTTGTAGGAGGAAAAAATGTCTCGGCTAGAAAATATTTCAGTAGCATCAGTGAAAGATGTTTTCTTTTTCTATAGTGCTTCTCAATAGTGCTTCTCAATTATACCAGATGGTCAACAGTGACTTTTCATTCAAGAACATTTTGTTTAGCTATGGAAAAACAAAAAGTCTGTAAATAAATTGAGATATGAAATACTACGAAAGCAGGGCAGTAAAATTGCCAAGTATACTTAAGTTAGATACACATTATATTTCATTTTGTTGTGTTGTGCAAAATAAGTCAAGTGCAGACAGAACACTATGCAAACAGTCTTTTCTTTAACCAAAAATCCAATTAGACTATTTCAAAACATTAACTACAGGCACAATCATATGGAATTATTTATTTGCAAGTCCCACTCCCCCTAAAAAAAAAAAAAAAAATTGGGGTCCTGGCCAAGCTTTGTAATAAAATCAGACAAGTTACTGTTTGGATGAGAGGGTTCATATGGTTTAACTTTTTGTTACAATTTCTTCCATTAGGCTTTGAAGAATCATGGAAACAGCCACATTGCTGAGGGTAATAATCTTTTAGCAAGATCAAGGGGGCTTCAGTTTAGATTTGTGCAAGAGAGTGCAAAAGTAAAGAACCTGTCCAGCTGTGTATATGGGGATGGTAAAATACCATTTTACACATGCAAATTATGCATTCTAAATGGTGAATGGATTTTGTCTGATGCATCCAAAGTGCAGGGATGTAAGCCAAGGTCTGGTAACCTGAAGGTTCACAGTATGCAAACCAGTGTGATCTCTTCTGATGGACCCTTCAATAAATATTTCACAAAGACATTTCAAATTACTTAACAAGTAAAAATAACCAATACACAGATAAGGAAATGAATGTAAGAAATGACCTTACCGTTGTACATTAGCCAAATAGACCATTTGTACCCTCTGAACATCTTCAGTAACACAGTAAATGGATTATATACTTGTAACTGCAGTGCCTCTGGCAATGACAGCCTATATTGTTTCCATGTTAGAAGGGTATTTATAAAGCACTGGTAACTTTATTTCAGCTTATGAATTATCAGCTATCAGATCATAGACAAAGCTTATCCACACTCAGAACTGGGAAAAACTGAGCCATGTGAAATTCTAGGACAAAGGAAGTACTCTAATAACAAAGGAACATTACGGGAAAGTCAGAAGAGAATCCGATGCAGATATTACGGCAGTACTATGTTATCTTAAACCAAATATTTGCTGCAGGCATTTGCAGATATTCATTTTTCATTATTAAAACATAAGGTTAACAAGCATCTGTGTTTGTGCTTAATATATATCTGCCATTTCGTAACAGTAAGAGAATACACTTCATAACAAACTTTACCAGGAAGAACAAAATGATACCCAGCAGATAGATCTGCTGCCTTAAGTTCTATCTTTCATTTCATTATCTCCCAATCTTCTCTATAGTCTCCACTTTTTATATATATCATTTCATTTACTCTCTTTCTATTTCTCTATTTTTTTCTGTGCTTTATTATTTTAGTTAATATATTTTTAGAATATCCTTGGTGCTTACAACATGCATCCTGATCTTAAAATATGTATATTCTATCAGCAGAGTATGTTCCTGCAAATTGTATATATTTGTAGTGTATAATAGCAAAGGATTTAAATTGAAATTTCCAATCACTTATATCTCTGTCTCTTATATCCTCCCTCTGCAAGGTATATTTTATACAGATTTTGGCACAACAATTTCCCTGCCTTCATAATTTTTATTTGTATATGACTCTTTCAATGCTGTATATTTTTCTAGGCAAGAATAAACCTGTCAGGAGTTCTCGGCACAATCCCATTCAGCAATGGTATGCCAGTTTCCATGCTTGACGTATTTTTACATTTGCAAAATCCAAACCAGCCAGCTAAAATGTTTGACTGAGCTAGTACCATCAATATGTAGATTTCTCTTCTTGAAATGATGCTTTGCAAATCCATTCAAATGTCAGATATGCCATGAAATTGACCAATATTTCCTTTACAAGTTTATACATACATACATACATACATACATACATACATACATACATACATACATACATATATATATATATATATATATATATATATATATATATATATATATAATACATTATTTCTAAATTGGCTCTTTGTTTACCATTTTCAGACACCAACCTGTTCTTCTATTGCCAAGCCACTACATATTTTAGATGTATTTACTAGTTCGGATAATTGGTTCAACAAAAATAAACGAAATATACAAACGTACATAAAGAAGCCCCATATTATGAACAGAGCAATAGAGAGGGAAACAGAAAATTCTTCATGTCATTAAGATCCTTGTACACAGGTTACAGGCTTCTTTCCTTAATTTTACTGGAAAAACCAAAAGCACGTACAAAGGAATGTACATGCAGAGCTGATGTCTCAATTTATTTAAACAAGAAATTCTATGAAGGAAAGCACGGCCATATTTTCTCCAGGAATGAGATCCACATGCCTTCAGGAGGATTAGAGATTTACAATGTGATTCTGTATGTGTCTATTAACACGTAGGGGGCATTAAGTTCAATGGTACTTTTATGCCTGGTTATCTTATGCCTGTACTGGTGAAATACAGCCTTACACATTTGATGCTAATGATTTGGGTTGTGAGGTATTCCCAATGCCAGGCTGTGAACGAGAAGTCACAGCTGCACAATGCCTTTCCCTTTCGCAAGGCATGGGGATCCCCTGTAGCCCTCCTCCAGATGAGCTCACAAAATGGGCCGATACCGGTCAGGAGGAAAGAGGTCACATAGGCTTTCTCAGCAAAAGTCAGCATCTTGCCTTGGGACCTGGCAGTCAATGGTCAAGGCAAAAGTCAAGGCAAAAGTGTCATGCCACTGCAACTGTTTTCCTTTGTTAGTAGCCCTGAAACTGCATTTTGAATCCATTGCAGCTTCTAAGTCATTTTCAAGGGCAGGCTCATGTAAACTATGTTGCGGTGATCTAAATGCAATCAGTGCATGAGTCAAAGTTGTGTTTTCATACAATTAATCTCCTTATGAAGTTTTCAGTTGCAAACCTTTGCTGCTATGAACAAACCTGTCCACAACTCCAACCTTGAAGTCAAGAAAAGGCAGAAAAGCGCTAGTCTCTAGTGCATGACTTACATAAATGGCACACCAGAAACTAATCCTTTCCTGCCTTCTCCCACCTTCTTTTTCCGTCTTCCGCTTTACTGCTCAGATACAGGTAGTTCTGAACTTACAACCACAAAGCAAGACATTTGTTAAGTGGGTTTTGCTCTATTTTATGACCTCTCATGCCATAGTTGTTATGTGAATCACTGCAGTTGTTTAAGTTAGTAACAGGCTGTTAAATCCAGCTTCTCCATTGTCTTTGCTTGTCAGAAGGTTGCAAAAGGTGATCACATAACTCTGAGACAAGACAATCGTCATAAATATGAGTCAGTTGCCAAGCATCTGAATTTTGATCACAAGATCATGGGGATATTGCACTGGTTGTAAGTGTCAAAAATGGTCATAAGTCCATTTTTTAATGCCATTGTAACTTCAAACAGTACCCAAACAAACTGTTATAAGTTGAGGACTATCAGTACTGTAAGGTAAGAAATGAACTATATATTTTTTTATGTTTGTTGGACTTGCGAACAAAACAGACTTAGGAACAGCCTCTCGGTACATAAAGCATTTGTAAATAGAGCACTGTCTGGGCTGGTGTTTCTCCCAGCCTGCCCTATTTCTGTTTTGTTTTTTTTAAATAGAAAACTATTTTTGTTGGCTAAAACCAGTAGCCCCAAAGAAACTAATACAGTGCAAACACATGTTCCTCATTTTCTCTTGTTGAAAAATAATTTCATGCACTGGATGATAGATACTTTCAGTTTAGAAACTTTCTCAGGATAACGTTTCATGGATGAATTTGGGGTTGAACAGCAAACACAGAACATTTTTTTTACTATCACCTTCTTAATTTTTTGGCACTTGTTATTTTCCTGCTCAGGACTATTTTTGTCACTGTTTGGTTAATTCTCTATGTTCTTAGTTTGAACAATATAAACTTCCACAAACCATGTAATAAAGAACTATGGAACATGTAATCTATCCTTTTGACTCTGGATAGATGGCTGCTATATTAAACTATATAAAATATATATAATATATATACACATACATACACATATACTAACAAATAAAAACTAACACCAACTAATATAAAGCAAAAAAGTGCAAGAAAGTATGGTTGAAGAAAAACAGAAGAAAAAATATATAGAGAAGTGGCTTTTGATATTCTTCATAGCAATACTTCATAGCAGTACTGCTACTATAATAAATTTAAAAGAAAAAGGAGCAACAGCTTCAAAAAACTCATTTTTGGAGTCAATATGACATGTTAATATTTGACTGCCTCAATAGTTTCAGTCCTTGATTTAGCTCAGGGATTTCTAAACTTGGCAACTTTAAGACTTGTGGACTCCAACTCCCAGAATTTCCCAGACAGAAAGGCTAGCTGGGAAATTCTGGGAGTTGAATTCCACAAGTCTAAAAGTTGCCAAGTTTAGAGACTCCTGATTTAACAGAATGGAGTTGGAAGGGACTTTTGAGGTTTTCTAGTCCAACCCTTGCTCAAGCAGGAAACCCTATGCTATTTCAGACAGATGGTTGTCCAATCTCTTCTTAAAAACCTCCAACCCACAACTTCGGGAGGCAAGTCATTCCACTGATTAATTATTCTAATTGTCAGGAAATTTATCCTTAGTTCTAGGTTGGTTCACTCTTTAATTAATTTCCATTCATTGCTTCTTGTCCTGCCTTAAGGTGCTTTGGAGAATAGGTTGATCCCCTCTTTTTTTCCTGCAGCCCCCTAGTTATTGGAACACTACTATCATGTCACCCCCAGTCCTTCTTCTCATTAAACTAGACATATCCAATTCATACAACTATTCTTCATGTTTTAGCCTCCAATCCCCTAATTAGCTTTGTTGCTCTTCTCTTCACTTTCTAGAGTCTCAACATCTTTTCTGGCGACCAAAACTGGATGCAATATTTCAGATGTGGGTCTTACCAAGGCATTATAAAGTAGTATTAACACTTCTCATGATCTTGATTCTATTCCTCTGTTAATGCAGTCTAGGATTGCGTCGGCTTTTTTGGCAGCTACAACACACTGCTGGCCTATATTTAAGTGATTATCCACTAGCTTAGTGGCCAGTTCAACAAAAACTACATGAATATTATTAAAAAACGATACACTTATGTAAAAGAATGTTATTTCCATCTTGAATTTCTTGTACTTTTACTCAGTCTTTTGTTCAGGGGCTCAAGCTTCTGTATATAGTGCCCTCTTTTCCTATTTTCCCCACCACAACCCTGTAAGGTAGGATGGATTAAGAGTAGAGAAATTGACCCAAAGTTACCCAGTAAATTTCCATAGGTGAAAGGGAACTCCTTCAGTGTAGTAGTGCCCATGAGTACAAAATTTATGCTTTTTATCCACTCTATTTGTTCACTTATCCAAGCTGTAGAAAATTTCACATACTTTCTTGATAGCTGAACTTGACAAACAAAAAATTCCACAATAATAGTCAGAGAATTATACTGAGTTTACTCAAAGGAAGACCAAGTGCTTTCCTTACATAATTATATATGAACAATTCTTGAATTTTCTCTCTATTTTGGGGGGGAATATTCCACTTTAAATTCAGGGTAGCGCAACACTTTTACTATCCACACTGCATGAAATGGTTTTGCATGTGTGTGCTTTTGTGTGATTTCAGATATTTCAAAAACACTTTCACTGAAAATTGGTCAGATGCTTTGAGTCTTAGCACTGATAGGTGACAACACCGAATGTTTTCAACTGATAATATTCTTTTCAATTACATACCCAGTATTTGGAATTTGACACCCGGATAATGTAGATGGATTTTCTATACTTACCATCGCCAAAAATTGCAGCACTGAAAAGACAAATATATGGCTCTATTTAATCAATGGATTGAGGACCCGATTACACATTATGCTTTTAATCTTAGTTCTTTATTCTAAAAACAAGAAAGATATTTATCTTTCGATGGATAAATTACTGATGGATTACAACATTCCTCTAAAAGTTCCCTACCCTGAATTTAAAGTGGAATATTCCAAAAAAAACAATAGAGAGAAAATTCAAGAATTGTTCATATATAATTATGTAAGGAAAGCACTTGGTCTTCCTATGAGTAAACTCAGTATACCGTATTTGCCGGCGTATAAGACGACTTTTTTGCCCCGAAAAACATGCCTCCAAGTGGGGGTCGTCTTATACGCCGGTATATCCACTGCCGGCTTTCGGATGCTTGTTGGACGCAGCGGCGCCTCTGGCTTCCCGGATCCCCTGCGTCGCTCCGCTTCATCCCGCTCGCCTCGCTCCGCCCGAGGCTGCAGCCTTCCTGCTCTTCCCATGGCCCCTGGCACTCTGCCCTGCCGCTGCAGCCCCGGGATTTCTGGAGGGCGTTTCCGATGGTGGTGGGGGGTCGTCTTATACGCCGGGTCGTCTTATACGCCGGCAAATACGGTAATTCTCTATTATTGTGGAATTTTTTGTTTGTCAAGTTCAGCTATCAAGAAAGTATGTGAAATTTTCTACAGCTTGGATTAGTGAACAAATAGAGTGGATAAAAAGCATCAATTTTGTACTCATGGGCACTACTACACTGGTTCCAATTTAGTTTAAGATACAACACAAAGTACACTTACCCAGGGGTACATCTCACTTGAAAGCATGGGACTTATTTCTCAGTAGAAATAGAAATGATTTGTTTCCTATTTTAAGTGCTTAGATTTGGCTGAATTGTTCTGATTTTCTCCCTCTTTCATACCATATGTATGCCTTTTTGTTAATCAGGGAAGTGGGAGAAAAAAAAATTAAAGAAAATGAGAGATTAGAAATAAACTAATTTGGAACAATTTATATACAAAACAGAATGTTAAATGCTGTGTAACACAGAGCTTGAGAGGAAGAAGAAAACAATTATATATAATTTGTCAATCACTTTTCTTCAGCTATAAGTATGCCTGCCTTTTTCTTACAGAACATTTGGATTTTGGATGAAAAATAAAAATCAGCCAAGTTTTGTTCAATGAACCATTTTATCTGTTTTAACTATATACCATAAAGTTTTTATCACCTGGAAAAAAAATGAAGCAGAAGATGAATATTATAAGCTGCTTATATAACAACCAGTATGATTGGTCTGAAAAGTAATAGATGTCACTTTCTTTCAAATTACTTCCTTCCACAGAATGACATGAAATGTAAAATAAATTATCTAATTATCATCAGATAATATCAACCTGCTCAAATGACATAATCATGGTTTTTAACCAATCAGTTCTTTTCTACAGAGTAGTACATTCTGCTGATTAAAATGTCAGCATAAAGCACAGCTTCTCATTTTAATTCTCACTGCTAAAAGTAGCTTCTATAATGGTGAAATGTCTTAATTAAGTGGCTGGGGAAACCAGGGCTGGGATGCTACCAGTTCTGCCCAGCTCTATAGAACCATTAGCTCTGAAGACCAGCAGACACAGAACCAGTTCTGTGTCTGCTGCTGTTTGGCCCGCCTGCCCACCAGGGCTATTACCTGACCTTTATTTCCTGCTTTTACAACCTCAGCTGCTTTGCGCGGCAAAACGTAATCACCGAACCGGTAGTAACACCGGTTGAATCCCACCCCTGGGGGAAGCCCCACAAAATTGTAAACAAAATGTTCCATATTAGGTTTTTCCCCCAAATTAAAATGCCTTAGGATAGTTCTGCCCAAGTGATTGTGAAATATGCTACCAACTTTCTTAAGCCAAATTAAGAGAAGGAAGTTATCACAAAGCAATTTTAGGCATGCCTACTCATATATTTATTTTCATTCTTCAGATGCTGGACATGATTTATTCCTAAATGGAACTGCATCAGTGGTGGGATTCAAACTTTTGTTACTACCGGTTCTGTGGGCGTGGCTTGGTGGGCATGGCAGGAGAAGGATACTGTAAAATCTCCAATCAAAGATGGTATTTGCCGACTACTCAAAATTTCCGCTACCAGTTCTCCAGAACTGGTCAGAACCTGCTGAATACCACCTCCAAACTGCATACAATTTTGCTGTTAAAAAACTAAACTTTCAGGAAGGAGTAGAACAATGCCCCCATTATTATATAAATATTTCCTATTTATAGGATTGATAAAGCTAGGTCTCTTTTATAGATTCTTGAGAATTACAATGGCAATCCAAGATTATGGAAGGTACTTGAGTTCATAGGAGTCTCTGTCATTTTAAGTACATATTAATTTATACTCTGCCTTGTTTCACCAATTGGTAGGGGAAAGCTTTTGTTTTTGATTTGTACTTTCTCTAAAGGTGCAGGGCTATAAGCGAGAAAAGATCTTGGGATGCCTTTTTAAATATATCATATGTAATGTATCCATATTACTGTTTGTTCTATACATATAAACCAGTATAACCATTAGTTATTCTAATGCTGTTAAATAAATGATATTAAGCTATATGTTTTAAGTTCTTATTTGGGAGCTGTCTGCATTGTTTAGCACACTCAGAATTGCTTGACTGTTTTACTTGCAGCATTTTCCTATTTATACTCTCCTCCTGTAAAGGAGAGCTGGATGGAAAGGAAATCCTTTGGCTTACAAGGAAATCCTTTGGCTTACAAGGGAATAGAATTCTCTGTGGGAGTTTCCCAAAGGAATTTTTTTCATTTTACTGAGATCCCCTGTCTAGTGCACTAACATGATTACAATTTAAGAATAGCTCTTATTCTCAGGGAAATAGTATATATTTATACCATATTTTTATACTATATATTACTTGAATTGATGTGTACTCTCCCTTCTATTTTTCCTAGGACTGGACTGAATGGAGAAGTAGTTGACAGAAGAATATAAACCTCTTAGCTAGCCAGACCAGAGTAATTGAAGATTCAGCCGTTACTAGTAGCACTTTATTATATATCAGGTCTTAAGATGGGACATTTGGGAAGAAGAGATTTGGCAGTCACATTTTAAACTATACCATCTGCCTTTTGGGCATGCTCAAACTTTTCAACAATTTGTAATGGCTGGGAAAAAATCCCCAATGCCCACATCTAATTATATTCTACTAGCATCTTCCTTCTGATATGCCAGACTGACTTCCTTGAAGTTTCTCATCTATGCAGATAAATTCTGACAATTGCTCCTTGGATAGAGGAAGAAAAACTGCCAATCAAAGATATCCCAATCAACAGGATAAAACATGGGAAACTGACCTTTATTCATCTTCCTTGTTCTATCTTGTCATTCCTTAATAGTATCTGTTCTTACTGGCTGATTTATTTGACTCTGAAAGATCAATGCTAAACCAGAGATATTTAATAAATCTACTCAGCTACTATACATTTATTAATATATAGCAGTCTAGATAGACTGGTATAAATTTTGATTTGCTTTTGATAACTAACCCCTTGCTATATTCTTTTTATATTTTTCCCAATGAACTTGGGCTTTGATTGCAGATTGGCTTGGATTACATTGCAACTTTAAGGGATTGCCTTCTACATGCCTAAACTGCTGCATAATTCACATCAGGCCTTTGAGCTAGAGGGATGATAGGTGAGATCGGCTTAATTATTGAGAGAGGTGGATGGGTGAATGGATGTGGAGCTTAGTTGTTTCCCTATTCCCAAGCAAAATGCCCCTTATATTGAAAGTAAATTGTCTTCCTGCTGACTCCGATTAACTGGCCTGAAAGATGCCAACTGAGTCATTTTATGCAACTAGCACTAAAACAGCTGCTGCTAGTTTTGATTAGGAAGGATATTTTGAGAGGAGCGGAAATGTAATTAAAATGAGAAGAAGAAAAAGGGGAAACAAAAAACTTATATTAGTATCAAGCTTAAAGGTCAGAACTACTATGACTCATGACAGTAGATAGTAGATCTACTTGTTTAAATTAGGTCTACCCAAGACACAATTTTTAGAGCATGTGAGTTTTGTAAGTGCAGTGTCTTCAACTTGCAATTACATTTCTGCTTTTATCCAGTTTGTTTTCTCAGCTGATTAAGAGAAAAGTGCTTTGGAAGGAGAAAATTATTTCAGTAAGCAATAGGTATAGAGGACTGACTTCAATGCTCTAAGAAAGCTCTTGTTGGAAATCATAGACATTTGATACTATATGATTGAGACAAATTTAAACACATGCTAATATCACTATTAATTTGGGTCCCAGAACAAGTTTTTTTTTAATAAGATGAGGATTATACATCTGATTGCACAAGTAAGTCCCACTGTTAATATTTCAGTTGTGCTTGTTCTATTAATTCTGACTCATTCAAAACTTACTAATTTTCTCAGGAAATTCTATGTTGCCAGTTGCCAGATTTTTTTAATAACTGCTGGAATTAAATCATGTGATTCATAAGATTTAATTTTGCAAAACCTTACTCATTATTTCTGTGAACAAATGTGACATTTGGTTATTGCAGAGTTCAACAAGAATTGTATAAAATGATTTGGGCCTTTGATTTGGATTATCTCTAATGTTTTCTATTGTCTGTTCATGCGGACATGGGGAAGGAGTGGAAGGAATCAGCCACATAATAAAGGTCCAGATTGTTATTTAATTTAACTTCTGAGCTATTGTCCGAATATCTTAGGACATATCCCAAGAAAACATACACTTATGAGTTACATACACTCATGAGTTAATTCTTTAAAAATTCAGTCCAGTTTTTATAACCTTCCCCCAAAAGCTATAAATTTTATTAGTCTGGTTATAATTATAAATTTACATTCTAGTATCAATATATTGCTGAAAATCAAATAGAACCTAAAATGTATATGTAGGTAGAAAAAATTAAATTAGAAAATATTGGAATCTGAAGTATTTAACTGCATAATGATGCATTGAAGTCCAATGATTTCAGTCGGCTTGAATACATCAATGTTTTTTGGGAGTCCATTTAAACCCATTGAGCAATTTACAACATCTTCATAAGAAAACAATGCTCATGTGATATAGTAGATGTATAATTCAAAATGAATTAGTCATCACAAAATAATCCATATTTGATTGCCTAACTATTCTCGCTCTTATCTCTCCAAGGATGAAAAGAAAATTCCAATTCCAAGTACAGCAGGACATGAATTTGAAATGGGGTTAAAAATAGCAAATGAAAAAAATATTCAGAGTCAAAAAGTCATATTTGGGAACTAAGCTGTTCACATGAATGCATTTATACTAGACAGTTCTGTGGCTCATTCTTTGAGAGAAAAGTAACTAATCAGATATGGCCAGAATGAATATTGAATTTTAGCTGACCAGATTTTTTTTTTTACTCTGATGCTAAATGGTCCCATGATAATCTAACTAGTACAGTAGTACCTCAGTACTTGTCAGTAATTTGTTGAAGATGCAACAAATACTAAAACCGACAAGTACTGAAAAAAACATGTGACTTACACGTGATGCGCTATTTCATTCAGAAGAAATATCAAGTCATGAGGCAGCCTACGCCAGCAAGTTCTTCCTTGTGCGTTGAATACCAAATTTGACAATTTTGGAAGCTATCAACTGCTGAAGTATGACTGTATATGATCAATAGAAAAATAATGATAGTGGCAAATATTTTGCTGAATGACCATGGGTCATGACCATGGGTGAGCAAAAAAGCATGAGAACAGACTGGTTTCCAACTTCCTGCTGGCTTCCCCAGGGGTGGATTTCTACCAGTTCTGTCCACCTCTGTAGAACTGGTAGCTCTGAAGAGCAGCAGACATAGAACCGGTTTTATGTCTGCTGCTGTTTTTGCCTGCCCACCCACCCGGGCTCTTATCTGACCTTTATTTCCTGCTTTTTCAACTTCAGCTGCCGTGCGAGGCACAGCTGCAGTTTAAAAAGCAGGAAAAAAGTGCTTTTTGAAAGGCTGCTTCTCTGCACGCAGTGTGCTGATGACGATTTACAGATGAGTACACGCAGCATAAATCACCGAACCTCATAAATCACCAAACTGGTAGTTAACCCTGTCAGATCCCACCCCAGGCTTCCACATTGCTTGTAGGAATCAGGTAGGGAGTATTGGAAATCATGATCATGCAACTGCAGGGATGCTGCAATGGCTACAAATCTGCAAATTAAACTGAAATGAACATCATAAAAATTTCAATTCCACAGGAGTAATGAGTCCCATATTTTTTTTATGCACTCATTAAGTTAGTAGATTTTAGGTATCTTGATTCCAAAGTTATGGTATAAGATGCCATTTGGGTTAACTTGAGGGTATAAACTGAGAAACACAGTGAAAGCTTTAGTACCGTGTTTCTCATAAAATAAGGCCGGGTCTTATATTTTTTTGAGCCCCGAAAAAATGGCTAGGCTGTCTTTTCAGGGATGATTTAATTCCCCCCCTTGCATCCTCATCTAGAGCGCCCCGCGGGCAGCCTCGCCACCAGCCGCTCCTAACGGGTGATCATGGTGAAGTGCAGAGAGCTCCCTACTCCCACCAAACACCTTTGCTGCAGACCCAAGACCTTTGGCACCCGCTGCTGTTGCTTTCCCTTCTGCCCATTCCGCCACCACGTTTGGAGCTGCCGCTTCCGTGTTTGGAGTGCCGCTGCCATTTGGAGCACCGCCGTTATGTTTGGAGCTGTCACTTCTGCGTTTGGAGCTGTCGCCGTGTTTGGAGTGGAGGCGGCACTCCAAATGGCGGTGGTGCTCCAAACAGCAGTGGTGCTCCAAACGTGGAAGTGGCAGCTCCAAACGCGGCGGCGGCATGGGCAGAAGGGAAATCAACAGCGGCGGGCGCTGAAGGTCTTGGGTCTGCTGCAAAGGTGCTTGGCAGGAGTAGGGAGCTCTCCGTGCTCTGCCATGATCGCCCATTAGGAACAGCTGGTGGTGAGGAATTGCTGCCCGTGGGGCACTCCTAACGGCAAGTCCCCCCGCCCTTCCCCCCATTTTGCATGTTTTAAAATAGGCCTAAATTTGGGGTGAGGGGCTTAATTTCATTTTATGCCTAGAAAACATGCTGGGTCTTCCTATTGGGGGAGGTTGTATTGTTGGAGAAACATGGTAGTATATAGATATTGAAAATATTTATGAATTGTATCTTGTTGCAACCAAAGAGCTGGAATTTATTTTTATTTATTTATTAGATTTTTATCCTGCCTTTATTACTTTATAAATAACTCAAGGCAGTTAACATATATAACACTCATTCCTTCTCTTATTTTCCCCAGAACAGTCTTGTGAGGTGGGCTGGGATGAATGAGAGTAAGTGGCCCAAAGGCTTTCATGCCTAAGGCAGGACTAGAACTCACCATCTCCCAGTTTCTAGACCAGTACCTTAACCTCTACACCAACATGGCTACATTCTTTTACCTTTTTGCAGTACAGTTTTTTGTACATTGATCCTTTGAATGGCAAAGGGTTTATAGTACATTGATCCTTTCAAAGGCAAACTTTCAATAATCAGACAAGGATAGGGAAATAACAATTTCATATGACGGCAGAGCCTATATTATAAGTTGTTATTGGGATTCAAGCAAGACTCCTTCTTTGCTTTATTTATTCTTAACTTTTGATAGATGTTAAGTGTTTTTTAGCTCTTTGTATCTTGTAAGCTGCCCAGTGAATCAAAAGTTGGAATTAAGATTGCTGGGAGAAATATCAACAACGTCAGATATGCAGATGATACCACTCTAATGGCAGAAAGTGAAGAGGAACTAAAGAGCCTCTTGATGTGGTTGAAGAAGGAGAGTGCAAAAGTTGGCTTGAAATTCAACGTTAAGAAAATTAAGATCATGGCATCCGGCACTCTCAATTCCTGGCAAATAGATGGGAAAGAAATGGAGGTAGTGACAGATTTTATTTTCCTGGGCTCCAAGATCACCGTAGATGGGGACTATAGCCAAGAAATTAAAAGATGCTTACTCCTGGGGAGGAAAGCTATGGCAAATCTAGATGGCATACTAAAAACCAGAGACATTATCCTGCCAACTAAAGTGTGTATAGTCAAGGGTATGGCATCCTGCCAACTAAAGTGTATAGTCAAGGGTATGGTTTTCCCAGTTGCAATGTATGGCTGTGAAAGTTGGAACATATGAAAGGCTGATCGCCAAAGAATTGAAGCCTTTGAACTATGGTGCTGGGGAAGACTTCTTGGACTGCAAGGCGATCAAACCGGTCAGTCCTAGAGGAGATCAACCCTGACTGCTCTTTAGAAGGCCAGATCCTGAAGATGAAACTCAAATACTTTGGCCACCTAACGAGAAGGAAGGATTCACTGGAGAAGAGCCTAATGCTGAGAAAGATTGAGGACGAAGAAGACTTTAAACAGAGAATGAGGTGGCTGGATGGAATCACTGAAGCAGTAGGCGTGAGCTTAAATGGACTCCAGGGGATGGTAAAGGGCAGGAAGGCCTGGAGGAACGTTGTCCATGGGATCGCGTCGCAACTAACAACAACAACAAAAGCTTTCCAGAGCTCGTAAAGAATAGGTGGTTATAAATAAATGGCATGTGACCAATGAGTTCATATGTGAATTTACAGGTATCTGATAACACTTCCAATATTTCACTGATTTGTCTTTAAACATCTTTGCCAATCTTGCGGGGAAGATGCCACCTGTAAAACATCTTATATAGAGTAAATCATTTATCTTTGAACTGCTAAATAGACTGCAATTTTATAAGCTTAGGGTAAGGGCTACAGTTGCTTCAAAAACCAGCTGTCCCTGTGTGTGAATTTTCAGGCTAGGCATCTGAGCCTGAACCTTGCACAAGATAAAAGATAAGAGAGCTTCATCTATTCTCCTGTTAGCCTCACAAGGCAAATAAGAGAATAGTGTACTAGTTAAATCATTATTACAAGGTTCCATTAATAGCAGCTAATTAGTGTATTTATTAGTTGCAGACAAAAAGCATTCAGGAGTACTAGTTCTATCATTATTACAAGATTACATTAACAGCAACTAGTCAGTCTATTAGTTCCAAGCCAGAAGCACGCAGGAGTACTAGTTCTATATTTATTGCAAGGTTACATTAACAGAATCTTGCAAATCTGAAAGTCCTCCTACTGTCCTTCTATTCTTCAGAAAACTAGGGAAAGTCCCTTCTGAGATGTTTTCCTCCTCCTCCCTCTTCTTTCCCACTCAAGTTTTATCAGACCGTGATCAGCTTGCTTTCCCTCTTTATCTTCCAAGGTCATTTCTACATACCATTATAGCTCCCAAGAGATAAAAATGCTTGTATGCAGTTCTATTTTTTCTGAATCCAGATTACCAGAGGATTGGAAAAGGGAGCATTACTTTAAACTGGTAGTTAAGAAGCAAAATCTGAGCAAGTCCCGGGAACTCCTGCAGAAGGAGGCAAACAATGTTGAGTCTAGCTGAACCTTAATTAGGAAATTGTTTCTTTCTCTGGACAAGACCCCCTCCATATTTGAATTAGTAGTCTTTAACACAATAAACATGAAAATGGTTCACTTGCAATGGGTTGGAACTGCCCCGTAAGTGAAAAAGTCATGACTTTAAAAAAGAAGAGAAATAGCATTTGGCGGGCTGTAGTATTTTTCCCTGCTTTACTGCACTCTTTTAGACTTAGGCCAAGTAGAGAGGTTCCTTTTAGTTATGAATAGAAACACTGTATTGCCGGCTGCCAGCAGTTCGAGTCTCACCAGGCTCGAGGTAGACTCAGCCTTCCACCTTTCTGAGGCGGGTAAAATGAGGACCCAGATTGTTGGGGGCGGTATGCTGACTCTGTAAACCGCTTAGAGAGGGCTGTAAAGCATCGCGAAGCAGTATAATAAGTCTTATTGCTATCTTCCCAAATACCCCTGAGAACAAGGAAGCTCTAGTTTGCTATCTAATCATTTAATATATATATCATCCCGAAGCCCATCCGCCTTTTTCGTCCAGAACAAGGCGGTCTGTGGAAACGGGGACCCTCCCTCGCCTTTCCCTTCCCCCGCCCTTTTCTCAATGGGAAAGGAGGTCGGTGACGTCTTTCGCCGCTAGGGAAGGAGTCGAGCCGAGTTCGGAGAAGCCTCGAATCCGTTCCGTCGCGGCCGTCCTCCGGGGGCGCTGGTGTAGCGAGGAAAAGGAGGCCCCCGGGGAGCTGGAGAGAGTTAGGCAGAGAGAGAGAGAGAGAGGAAAGGTGGCGGCGGGAGGGAGGGGGAGAGAGAGAGAGAGAGAAGCAAACAACTTTTTTTTTTTTTTTGCTTCCAGTGAGTTGCAGCCACCGGCCCGCCGTCCGCCGGACTTGTAACCTGAGCCTGCAACTGGCTGGAGTGCGGCGCTGCAAGGCGAGAAGGAGCTCCGAAAGCCGCGGCGGCGGCGGCAAGACCGAACTAAGCCCGCTCAGAGGGCAACGGCGGCGGGGGTGCTGGTGGGTGGGTGCTTTCTTTTCCCCGGGTCCTAGGCTCGCCCCGACCCTGGGGAAACCCGGCAATGAGTAGGAGAGAAACCGCGTGAACCTCCGGCGAACTTTTCCCCTCCATTGTGCTGGGCAGGCGGAGCGGGGCAGGCGGATGGAGGATGCGCTCTGCCCGGCGAGCTGTCTAAGAAGGAGGCGGCGGCGGTGGCGACGGCGGCGAGGGAAGCGCCGGGGACGACGACGATGAAGAAGCAGCAGCAGCTGCCGGCCTCGCCGCCTCCGAAGCACTACGGGGCGGGCTGCCCGGAGCCCCGGCCTCATGTGGCCCCGGCTTCCTCCGGGGGTCCCGCTCACGGCATGGGCTGGAGGAGGAGGAGGAGGCCCTTCTCGCTGCTGCCTTTCCTTTCCCTTCGCGACTACGGCTTCTGCATGGCCGCCCTGCTGCTCTTCTGCCTGGGCTCCCTCTTCTACCAGCTCAACGGGGGCCCTCCTCACTTTCTTCTGGACCTGAGACACTATTTGGGTAAGGCCCCGGAGGGAGAAAGCGGGCAGGGATGCTCTTGCCGCGGAAAGGAGGTGGAGGACCCAGGCCAGGGACCCCTCGCGTGTCGGGGCTGTAGGGAGCCGGGGTGGTTTTTGTATTTTTCAGAGAAGGGAAGACTTCCTGAGCTCCTTTACGTACTCTAGGTAGTGGGCGGAGGTCTCCGAAGTTTAAACTTGTGGTCAGGGGCATCTTTGCCCAGCTCTCTGCCTGCCATCAGTTCGTAAGTGGACCCGTGAAATTTAACATCCTTCTCTTTGAAAGGAAGAGTGAGATTACACTGAGAGTGTTTGGTTTGGTTTTTTTTTCTTTTTAGCTTTCTAAATAAGATGTGCTTGCAACAGTAAGTTGGTGAATAGTAGGAGCCTGTGTGAAAACGCTGAATTAAATGTTTGGAATTGGAAGGGGAGTTGTCTTTGCTACCTAATCAGGATAATTTCCTTGTACTGTATGCTTTATTAATACCCAACAAGTAGCCAAAGGTTTGTCTTCATTATATTACATAATATTACATTATATTACATATACATTATATTACATGGACGGAGTGAGGGGGAAATCCTATTTATTATAACCACTGCTGACAGGATGAAACTTATTAAGTGAATTAAGGGATACTTTAATCTGCATTTAAGTGACCCTAAATAACAAATAAAGCTTTTAAGGCACAAATAAGAAGTAAGAAGTACTTATAACAGTGGCTTTTATGAATCCTTAGCAGTGATGGGATTCCTTTTTTTTTTACTACCTGTCTGTGGGCGTGGCTTGGGCGTGGCAGGGGAAGGATACTGTAAAATCTCCAGTCAGAGGTGGGATTTGCTGGTTCTCCGAACTGTTCAAAATTTCCAGTACCGGTTCTCCAGAACTGGTCAGAACTTGCTGAATACCATCTCTGATCCTTAGTCATATTTTTGGACAGATTGTTTTAATAGGGTCCTCAATATGCACTTGCCATCATATAAACTAACCCCATAGCTTTATGTTTCAAAGATTGGTGTTTTAGCTACTACAATTAACGTTAGTTTCTTTTCCTTCCTCTTACTTCATAATCCTTGGAATGCTTGGTAACTGTCACATTCTTAATTATAAACCTGTTCTTTAGTAAGAAGAAATAACATCCCTAGTGCTCTTGTTAGCTCCATGAAGGGCCTTTGTGTGGAATAGTAGGGGAACTAGAGGGTGACAAAAAAAAGTCCTACATCACTTCTGACTTTATTAGATAAATCATTGAGGTTCACACCTGATCCCAGCCACCCAGGGATAAAATATTGTTCAACAGACAGCATCAGACTGTTGCTGGTCTTTCAAGATAGTGTTAGATAGAATATAACTAGGCTATAATGAATTTTAATGTAGGAGACTTACAAAATCTCAGTGGAAAGTAATGATACCCTATGTTAACCATAAACCTAAAAGAGTTATAATAAGATCTTTGGGTCTAAACATGTGTCAAAATCATCTGCTGATTACAGCAGTGTTGCAACTGGCAGCTGGCAGTTATTTTCCCATAGAATGAAGTCTCTCTTTTGGTTATTATTTAATGCCACCTTCCTAAAATTATTTTATTTTAAGTCATTGTAATACATGAAATGACCTTTAGAGATAATGTCCATTTGTGCTATTTCCTTTATAATATTTATTCTACTTATATAAATTTCACGGTTAACTCTTAATTAAAGGTGTAATAGATTCACATGTGTTCTACATGCAGTCCATCTGATTTAGTCTCTACTACTTTCAAATGACATTGTAGACTATAATTGTAAGTTAATTTTTTGACATTTCTGTATATACCATATCCAACAGTTGTATATATGTATTTCTTTATTATAAAGCACATTTATTATTGAATACATGAGCTTATTTCAGATATTATTGTGTTTATATATTTCCTTCAACTAACATCACCAATTCCCAAATTGATTGTTTGTGAATGTTCCTTTTGGAATTCAGTAGTGAAGTTTCCACATCTGGGTCCATTTTTTTTTTCTTTTGTAAGAGAGACAAGAACTGGAATAGTATTTTTCAAGAAGATTCCGCCATTACTGAAGAAATGGGAATAAAGCTTCTTTTGAAGCTACTTTTCTATACACCAAAGGTTGCTTGATGTATTATATTGCATTGTGAGCTTTGGTATTTATCTGCTCTCTTTACCCACTAAATGTATTTAATAATGAAAATTTATTTGGAGGAATGTGAATCACTCTCAGGTTTGTGATTCAGAAACTGATAGGAGTTTATTATCATAGAAATGGCTAGTATATATTAAATATGGAACAGTAAAAGGTTAAGGATGAACTATTGTTATTTTATTCTACTGCACTGAAAAGAGTTGGAAGCTAACACTTTTCTTTCTTCCCCCCTCCATTCTACAGTTCTCTCCCCCTTTCCCCCTTCCCCCTTTTCCCAATGTATGTGTAGATAGACAGACAGACAGAAAGACAGAGCTTATATAAGTGATGCCCAGTTTCTAAAGTCTACAAACTCAGTACGTGGAGAATTATGAAGTACTGTACATAAAAGTGTTTAGAATTGTTTTCTTTTTAGTTAAGGAGAAAGGCAGTCATACTGTGTTAATTTGTAGTAAGGAAAATACTTTGATAGTATCAATGATCTTGATAAAAATACATATATGCTTATTCTCTTAGACATATCTGGAATACAGTTATTTCAGAAGATAAAAATAAATACCAATAGTCATAAAAATCTGTGTGGTACAGTTATATTCACCATTACATAAGAGACATATTCTTGTATGGTGGGGCTTTTCCTCGTTTATTTCCTTCTGTATCACTTCCACATCTGCTCCAGAAAGTTCCTCTCTGGCAAATACCATTCTCCCAATAAAGATAATTTTTAGCTAAGAGTTGAAATGAGAAATCCTTGGTGATCTCTGAGCTTCCAGATATTTCATTACCTGAACTAGGTAACCTCATCAGTATTACCGGTAGTCTCTCAAATTAGATAATTATCTGGTTTGGATAATGAAACATCTATAAGAAACAAGCAAGCTCAGAGAACACCAAGAACCCCTCAGATACTATTCTGTTAGGGAACAGATGCAGTTGAATTCTCCTATATTTCAGGGATGTAGTAATCAATGATAAATGTGTCTATCATTTTGCTGGTACGGCAGGTAGTATCTCTATTGTGTAGAATGCTTGGTCATTCCCTATGTCTCACATGCCTTCTTTGAGTTAAGATACAAGCAAATGGTAGGAAAAGGGTGAAAAAGAGGCTGTTTTATTGTTCCCTGTGCTACAATATATGGTTTGTTGAATGCAAAAATAGTTTCTGCCATGGTTGTGCCAGAGTTTGGTTACTTTATTGGTAGAATTATCACTATAGTTGGTAGAATGGTTCAAGTTGCTGGAATATAGTTGAAACTTTGGAATACAAATAATAGTATTTAACACTGTATTTTTTGGACTTTTTCAGACTAGACACTCTGAAGTATAAGATACACATAGCTTTTGGGGAGGAAAACAAGAAAAAAAATCGGCCTCTGCCTCTGTCTCCTTGCAGCAAACAGCAGTCAGCCTGATTTGCCACAAGTAGCTGATTGTCGGTTGCATTGGCCTCCTGACAATCAGCTGTTTCAGGCTACAAGATTAGCCATCGCCTATTGTGGCCTTGGCATCCCGTTTTCGGCCTCAGCATGCCTAATTTTCACCCTTCGCATCCCATTTTCAGCCTCTACGCACCCTGTTTTTGGCCTCCATGTGCCCCATTTTCCAACTGTTCCTGATCCCCGCCACCTGGAACAGGCCAAAAATGGGGAACGTGGAGCCTGAAAATGGGATGCAGGGGCACGTGGAGGCGGCAATAGGCGATGGCGATCTCTGCAGCCTGAAACAGCTGATCGTTGGGAGACTGATTCAACTGACAACCAGCTGTTTGTGCTAATCAGACTGTGCTGAAGCTTACCAGGTGGTTTGCTGCAAGTAGGCAAAGTGCTGGGAGGCAGAAGCCAAAGGGTGGGGGCCAGCGGGTAGGCATGGCTTCAGCAACATTCGCTTTATAAGATGCACAGACATTTCCACCCACTATGGGTAGGGGGAAGTGTGTCTTATACACCGAAAAATACAGTAATTTTTATTTGAATTAGTTTGAATCTGTGATCCACCAATACCAGGAACCTCTAGAAAGTTAATTCTGGTGGCTAATATGGAAAGCTTTCAATAAACTGCCACAGAAGTAACAAATGCTTATAAGCCAACCATCCCACAAAGAGTGCCTCTTTTAATAAAATGTAAAAAGGTACATCTACCGGTAGTACTAGGATATAAGCATCAGTGGAAGAAAGAGACTACTATGCATACACTTCTGCACTTCCCATTCAGTAAGGAAACGTACACATTACCTCTGTGAATTAGAAAGTTACATCCAAATGTGTAGGCTCTGCCTTTAATAATTGTGTGATATGTTTGGCAGAAAAAGAATCAAACCTAAATTTGGGGATTTTTTTCCACTATAAACAGTGTGTTTGTATATATGTTTTTCCTAAATCCATATGAGACTTTCATATTAATTGACTATATGGTTCTAAGTTTTGCATACTAATTTTATTGATTCTGAACATTCAAACTTTTTCTAGATGCTTTTTGGGTGTTAGGTATTATCTATGTAGAATTTGTTAGGCAAGGGTTTTGAAATGTACAAAAAGGCCAAAAGGTAGATTATTAAGAGTCTTAAAAATTCAGCCTTCATGAAGTGCAATCATATTGCAGTTTGTATTTCTTGTCAAGGAGTTATTGAGAAATAAATGATGTATAGTAATGATGGTCTTTTCAGTCTTTCTGCCCAGAAGGCTAAGAGGAACACTGTATACTAAAAAAAGTGAATATGCATGAAATTTAGAAAAAGAAGCAGAAATTATATTCCTCTTCCTTTTGCAGCTTCCTAACAGTGTTTAGAGTGCTTTTATAACATCCATCCAAATGTCTTGTACAGTTGGTAGAAGATTAAGCAGCAGAATTAATGTCTCTGATGAACATATGCAATGGAGTAACAGAAAGGTCTTGTATGAAAAAGCCACAAAATGCATTAAAACAACAGGATGGGAGCAGCAAGATTACATTTGCCTGTAGTAGGCTCAAGCATGGAATTTGTCATAATATACAGTCAACATGTCTGACAAACTGTACTCCATATCAGCTTCTGTTATCATTCACCCTGATGAGAATAATATTTCTTCAGTCCTGTGTGTTATTTATGGCTGTTACCAAGTATAACCAAAATGAGAAATACAGCAGAAATTCCAAGGAATATTAATTCTATCTGTTCATCCTGATTATTTTAACAGTGTCTGTTTACTTTGCTATATCAAGGTATTTCTCTTTTCAGGTTAATTTATTTTCTATTTAGTGTTTTTTATTTTTATGAAATTACCTGACGCTATTAATACTGGACATAAAAATAATTCTGAATTATAATCGGTCTGCAGGCTTACACCTTACAAAGCATTTATTTATGTTAACTTCGTTCCCTCATTGCAGCCTGCACACAGATATTAGTATGAGGAAACATACTTGTACTGCCTGGGAGTAATGTTTTCTACGTATTATGCAGGAGTTAGCTACATATTGGCAACAAGTTCAGAAGCAATGAAAAAGTGTATAATTAGATTGTGACCTAGTAGATTGCATCATAAAGATATGAACATTGGAGTATTTTTCTTCCACAAATGGGTAATGCTATATGTGTTTTTCAAGGGTTTTTCCAGTTCTTCACAATCTCTTCTAGTACTTGGGGGTCATACAGAAATTATGAGTCTACAAAAGAGTGTCTGCTAGTAAAAAGAAAATTCCTCCCTATCCCTTACACAAGCAGAGAAGCAGTTTAGGTTCCAAATTATTACTTTGTGTATGGGAATAGAATAGAATAGAATAGAATAGAATAGAATAGAATAGAATAGAATAGAATAGAATAGAATAGAATAGAATAGAATAGAACAGAACAGAACAGTTGGAAGGGACCTTGGAGATCTTCTAGTCCAAGCCCCTGCTTAGGCAGGAAAGCCTATACCATTTCAGACTAATGGTTATCCAATCTCTTCTTAAAAATTTCCAGTGTTGGAGCATTCACAACTTCTGGAGGCAAGTTGTTCCACTGATTAAGTATTCTAACTGTCAGGAAATTTCTCCTTAGTTCTAAGTTGCTTCTCTCCTTGATTAGTTTCCACCCATTGCTTCTTGCCCTGATCTCAGGTGCTTTGGAGAATAGCTGGGCTCCCTCTTTTTTGTGGCAGCTGCTGAGATATTGGAATACTGCTATGTCACCCCTAGTCCTTCTTTTCATTAAACGAGATGTACCCAATTCAGCAACCGTTCTTTATATCTTTTAGCCTCCATTCCCTTAATCATCTTTGTTGTTCTTCTCTGCACTCTTTCTAGAATCTCGACATCTTTTTTTTTATATCGTAGCGGCCAAAAGTGGATGCAGTATTCCAAGTGTGTCCTTACCAAGGCATTATAAAGTGGTATTAACACTTCACGTGATAAGGGAACTTCACTTTTCATAGACTCCCAACATTTCTGACGTAGGAATGTTTCTGACAAAGGAATATATCCATCAGTTTGGTGATGACTGAAGTGCTGCTGCAACTTCATCTAGATGAGATTCATGTAAATAGGAAATATTTTCTAATGCGGGGGTCCCCAACTCCCAGTCTGTGGATCAATGCCAGTCTGCAGCCTATTGGGAATTGGGCCGCGCAAGCAAAGGGTGAGTACACAAAGCGCCATTTGCGTATGCATTAGATTAGGATCTACATTTTACTTTTTGTCCTTGAAACAATGGAGGGCTGTGTTTAACTGGCAGACCACATATTTACCAGGTTTAATCACAGGCGTTAACCATGGAAAGAGTAAGTAAGAGTAGGAAGGATGCCTACCTTAAGATGGTAGTCAGTGTTGTCAGTTGTGGTTCAGTTAGACAAATAGTTAAATATAAGACAGCACCAAGGCTTATGATTAGAATAGGATTTGGGATGAAAATACCAGTTTTTCTTTCTACATCTTTTCTCCCTGTCTGAAATTATTTTGCCTACTTCCTTAATGCCATGTACAGTGAAGTTCCTTACAAAAACATTCCTAATTATTTGGAAATATTATATAGAAGTTGCATGAAGTATATAAATAAATTAAATTTACATGATTTATATAAATTAATGCCATGTATAGCAGTTTTTTTTTTCAACCTTGTTTTCCCCAAGTATTGATTTCAAAATTTCAAAGCTTTAATTAGTTTCTGCCTTTCTGGTTCCTCCTTTAATATGAATATATATTGACAGCAAACCAAAGTGCACCTTTCTTTATGATATTTTACATTGATTAAAAAAAGAATGGAAAACATGATGATTTTACTTTTTCATCAGGTAATTCAAGGCATTGTCTATACTATACAGACAAAAGTTGTGTCTGTTTTGAGATGTTTGTACACATTAAATGATTTTCAACTGAACAAACATAAGCACTTTTCAAAAGTGCTTGAAAATACAATCTGATATCACTAATTTTATTTGCTGGCTTTTAGAGTATACCCGATCAAGTTCCTACATTTATTGATATATCTTCAATTATTAGAAGCAGGCTGTATTACTGAATACAGTATTAGTAACTGGATATATTTATTACAGGATTTGTGTTGAGTAAATATTAAAAGCAATTTGAATATATTTGTTTTCAGTTCATTGTACCTACTTTATATGCATGGTAGTTCCTTGATATAACTGATATTTTTTCTGTTTGATTTTTCTCCATCCATTTTTTTCAATTTATTCTTCCAACAGATGCATATGATATTTCTTTATGGCTTCTACTGGGGGTGAGTGGGTTGACCCACCATTAACCAGATTAACTTAGATTCAGTAGAGGTAAAGTATTGGAAACCTTGATGGTTGGATGAGCTTTTCTGTTTCCCTTCAGTGACTGGGGAGAGACTTTGATTTTACAAAAAAAAAAAAAAAAAAAGGAAATGTAAATTATAAATGTCTTCAACTAGTTCAAATCAATCCCTGGCCCTCTCTTAACTCCTTATTTAGCATTGGTTGTTTTAGCAAAGAGGAAAAGATGAAACAGAAATCATTTTTGGGCATAAGAATCCAGGTGTTCCTTCAACTGAATGAGAAGTCAAATGTCCATACTATATTTTGTTACAATATAGGAAAAAAGATACGTATTTTAATATTTTTTAAAAGCCAGATTTCTGTTTTCTATTTTGCAGGGGTCAATACTTGCATGTAATGAGTAGTCCCGAAAATAAACTGTTTATTTTTAAGCAGCAGAGAAGAAACACAGAGTAGTTATAAGCGCACACACACACTCCCCTCGCCGCAAGGCCACTTCTATCAGCCGATCGATGTGGCTGGTGACTGCACTTGGGGAGCTTCCATTGCCCGAAAGAGACTGCCTAAAGGCGAGGGGACACGGGCAGCCACGCCACGCCCTGAAGCGGCTGGGGACTCTGCCTTCGGGGAGCTTCTATCGGCTATTGGGGTATTCTAGCCTAGGCTACCTGCAGGGCACTCCTAAAGGCAAGTTTTCTCCCCATCCCCCCTGCCCTTCCCCCCCCATTTCTCTTCACCTTGTGTAGTTCTAATGAACGATGTGAGAAATGGCGGGGAAACGCATGGTTTAAATAGGCCTAAATTTGGGGGGGCGGGGCTTAATTTCACCTCATGCCTAGAAATCATGCTGGGCCTTCCTATTGGTGGAGGCCGTATTGTTGGAGAAACACGGTAAAACTGATCATAAATTCAGATTCTTTTAAATTGGAACCTGTATTTAAAAATTAAGGTGTCACCGAATTAAAATGTTGTTAACCAAAGTGCTAGCTAGCCTAAAAATACAGTTTCATCTGCATGAATCTCTCTTTCTCTTAAAAAAAAGTTCTTTACTTCCTTTGAATTTATGTATCTTTGATGCTGGAGGTTTTTTTTTTTTTTTTTAGTGGTTCTGTGTTCTCTAAATATTGTGCACAGGGTTGATTCATACGCTACCAGAAAAGTATACTTTGGTTATTTTGGCCTTTATGGTAATTATGTGCATGGTCATAAAGCAGTTATATTGCAGAGGTTGGTTAAAAGAAACAAAACAAAAACACTGAGCCATAACTTGTCCTGTACAGTTATTTAAAGGGAAAAACAGGATACTGAGTCAACATGCTTTCATATTGTGGCTTTTCCTCTTTTCCATACATGTTTCAGAATGTAGCCACCATCCAATAAAACATTTTTGCTCTGACACAAATAGGGCTACTGGTTATTTTCATTCTTTTTAGGCAACATTATTGATCTGCCTTCATTATCTGGATTTAGACTTGCTTCAAATACAAACATATTCAATGACTGTACTCTATGGATTAAGCTTGAATGCAAGCTGACATGTGAATGCACGCCATGGAAATGTGTTGTGGAATACCATAAGTACCGTAGTTAAGACCTGCCATATATGTTTCCACTGAGTGTTTAAAGTGGGGGAATTTACTTCAGTACTAATAGAAGGTACATTCTTCCAAGACCCAGATTGTTGGGGGCAATTTGCTGATTCTGTAAACCAAGTGCTACTGCTATTTCCTTAAGCTATACAGTAAAATGTGAAGTGTCCTATAATTATCACCTTAATGCAGATTGAATGGAAAGTTTTGTTGACTTGACAAGCTGCTTGTAAAGAAAACGCAACTTTTTATTCATGGTAAACCATCTTTTAAACAGCATTTAAATGTCAGTTCCTAGACTTTGGTATGTGTGGTTTCCTCCTTATTTCATGATACATTCTTAACAGACAGTAGTAATGTTTCAGAGATAGGGATTGAAAGATTCTGTGGTAAAATATATTTAAAAGGCTCCATTGAAGTTGGTAGTTGTTTCAACAGCTGCAGTTTTGTGAAACTATTGAGCTTTTTTATGAATGAATGCCACAAAGATGATTTGTGATATAACTTTTTTCCATGGGTTAGTTTTAGTGTACTTAACTTGGTTGTTTGGATATACATTACAGTGTTTCCACCCCAATATTCAATGTTGGTTTTTCTTTGGTCATCTACTACTAGTTGATTGATTACTGCTTATTTATGCATTGTTTTGATGCAATCCATTATACAGTATATGCCCCTAGATCGTTGCTTTTTTCAGCCCCAGAAAGCTGATTGTCAAATAAGTTTATAATGTTTATCTGCAAGAAAAAATATGAATTATTTGTTGAAAACTTACTTTTTCCTCAGCAAAATTGTGATGCTGATGTATACATATATAATGTATATGAAGGAAAACTGGACTGCTTTATTTCTAAAATGTTATATTGGCAAATTGTGATAGATTTTCATACTAACAGAAAGGAAAGTTCACTTGGTGGTAATTGGAAGAAAAAGTATTTAGCTAGTCGAGTAGCAGTACCTTTGGGTTGATGGCTATTTTATCTGTGTAGTACTCCCAGAGCAAAATATTTTCCATTGAATGATTCAGATGTAAGATCTTGTCAGTCTTGTGAAGTAGACCAGACAAGTAACTTAGCCAAATGAGCTAATTCTACTTTGCTGTAAGATTATATTAACAAAATATTGCAAATCCAGACTTATGTATTTCCCCCTCCCTTTTACAGCCTAATAAACTAGGGAGGGTCTCTTCTGAAGCTTTTGCTGTAGGCCAAATTGCCTTTTATGAGACTCTGCTGCCTCTCTTTGCTCTGACTCCCAATGTCATCCCCACGTCTCACATTGGAGTAAGGGTGAGAAGAGAGATGAGAGTAGGGTGAGGAGAGAAGATGATAGTAAAATAAAAAAGATCCCATTTCTTTAAACATACTTGCACATATGTGATTATATATATTCATGCAAGCACATAGAAGTATATTGCATTAAGTTCCTTTTAGTAGGTGTTCCTGTGCTGTGTCATATGTGTCCACTAGGACAGGGGTCTCCAACCTTGGCAACTTTAAGCCTGGCAAACTTCAACTCCCGGAATTCCCCAGCCAGCAAAGCTTTGCTGGGGGAATTCTGGGAGTTGAAGTCCACCAGGCTTAAAGTTGCCTAGGTTGGAGACCCCTGCACTAGGATAATGTTTTCTTTATTTAAGGATCACTTTCTTTTTCACATATAAAAGAGATTACTATATGAAGAGTTTCAGAGGATTATAAAAATGACTGGCTAACAATACATTCTTATCCACACAGCCTTGAAAGTAGTGAAAAATGTTCAGAAAGGTTGGCTAACCATAATAGAACAATAAAGCTGGATATTATCTGATAACAGATACTTTAATGCAATAATTGAGAAAACATTGTTCCCACTCATGGAAAATAAGAGCAATATAAATGCAAAATATAAATGGCTTTATAGTTAACTTCTTCATTTACCAATTTACTTTCTCTGTTCATTTTTTTTAACAAATTTTATTCAGTTTTTCACATTAAAAACAAAAATCTCTTTTTAGTGGACAACATATTTCCGGGTCATCACCTTTACATACAAATATGACAGCAATTATACATTCATATATGCATACTTAATTCTATTATTACCTTTTCCATTCCAAATTTTCAGTAAGGAGAGAAACAAACACATTAATTCTAGCCTCTTTCATTAATCTCAATCGAAACATTTTTTTTGTTTCATTTCAATTATTTCAAATATAATCCTTTAATATTTATTTTAAAAATAAAGATAAACAATATGTGTTTGCCTAATAATAATAATAATAATAATTAATAATAATAATAATGTTACCAATGTCTCTCCTTGCTTTTAATAGTCTATATTAACTTATTAATTTAGCTGGTTCTTTAGTCTGTCATATTCCCTTTCCATTACACATTCTTTTTATGAATTCTAGATTAATACAAATTTTAACACTAAAAAAAAAACCAAGTATAGGTTTCCCCCCTTTTACTGTTTGAATGTGATACCTCAATGATTAAAATATACCTTTATTCCCTCATCTTGATTCCCAATAAACCATTATTTTTAAGAAGTTACAATAATAATCATTACATCTTTTCAATTGGATTCCGCAGCATATTTTCCCCCCTTGATTTTTAATAAGAGTCATCAGTATCTATATTACCCTATTTTCTAAATATTTTTAATTGCAGAAATATTCTTATTACCCCTTGTCATCCTGCAGAATCCCCTTTTTAATTCATCAACCATTATCTCTGAAAAAACAATTTCTTTTCAACATTTTACTATTTCTGTATTTCTTTATTTCATGCACCTGTTTCTTACTGCTTCTCCCCACCCTCTTTTCCCCATATCTTTTCTCATTCCAGTTTATATCCCTCTCTTTCTTAATATCTTCCTTTCCCCTTTTCTGCTGGGTCTTTCTGCCTTTCCTGACTTCACAGGTATTCCCACTTTTGGTTGCCTTCTTAAGTCTCAACTTGTTAACTTTCCTTCTTTCCCCACTTCTTTGTAGCGTTCTTTGTGTTAATTGTCTATTTAAAATGTCTTCTCCTTGAGTCGACTCCTCCTCCTCTGAAGCTCTTTCTTGTTCTTCTTCAATCGCCATTTCCATTTTTTCTAACACAGAGCAAAGTGATTCGCCTCTTTCCTATAGTAATTCTCTCATATTTTTAAGTTCCATTTTTAATTCCCGAAGAGATATCATCATTACACACTCTTATATTTTATGATCGTTAAAGTCCACAAAAAACCACTTTTACTTTCCTTCTTTCTTCTTTCAATTTTCTAAAGTTCTCAGTTATTCCAGCCCAGGTCTATACCAAAAACATCAATCAATCCCACAGTCAGTCTTTCCTTGTTTTTTCTTTATTCTGGTTCTGCTTTCACTTTCTAAGATTCTTACTTTGTTTCAATATTTCTGTAATGTTATATCCACACAAGTTCATTCAGAAACAGGATGCTTTCCCTTTTGTTTGAGCTCAAGTTTTTGTCAAAAGGTGACACTCTCCATTATACAAAGTCTTCACCTTTCCCCCCTATTTTTTTATTTAGGGTTTTTCAAACCTCAATATTCCAGCACAGTCCAGTCTCCAATTTGTAAACTTTATTATTATTATTTTTTTGACAATCTTAAGTCCAGCTTTATTTTATGCCTGTTTATTCCCAAAATATTTTAGTCCAATTTTGTTAAATCTTTAGTTCCAGCTTCTTCCTTTCGAAGCCCTGCTTAGCTGTCAAAAATATTTTCTTTTTTTTTCTCTGTCCCTTTGTAATTTCGCCGCTCACTTTTCTTTTCTTAAAAATTCCATGTTACCTTAATCCCGGGGTACTTTTGTTTAGTTGTATTGCCCAGTTGTCCCGGTTCAGATGTTATCCACCTCTTTCTTCCCTCCTGCACAAATCTTAATCCAGCTGAATTGTCCTCTTCGGGGTGGCCATTTTAAACCACCGCTGCAGTCGTCTTCGGGGGGAAAAAGACCAAGCCCAGGGGGGAAGATGCGGCTCCCCTCAACCTGGCCTGCGGCTTCCCCTTACTCCGCCGCCCCTCCAAGGCAGCTTCAGCCCCTAATCATAATAATTGGGGCTCTCCAACAAAAGAGCATGGACCATAGCCGCAGAGAGTTGCGATTTACCGTCCGTCAGCGAGGAGGCTCTGCCTTCTTCCACTTTCTCTGTTCATTTTTAACACACAGTAGTATACTTTCCCGTATTTTTTTGCCCTTTAATAACCCTGATTGCTGAAAAGCAATTTAATTCTTCCTTGACCCTTTAAACTAATAGAATAGAAGAAACAAAAAATCATTTGAACTGTTACTGCTTTGGCTGACTTCCCACATGAGTAAACTCACTTGAACTTTGTAGTGTTTTTCTAAATTCCAGTTGCATTCATTTACCATCACACAATTCAGTATACCGAAGAAATAAATATAATGTCAATAAAATCACTCATCGTCATAATTTTAGTTATTGTCTGTCCATTCCCTAAAATGGATTAGGGAGATAATCTCCAATTCAGTTGAAGTACACTTACAATGAATTCAATGCAAAATATGTAAGGTTACCAATACTAATAAAAAGTCTCAGCTTTTTTTTATTCATTGTTTACATTATTTTCTTAGATTTACCTAAATACAGTATTATTACAAAACTAGATAAGGCTAAAAAATAAAACTGCATTTGAATATAAGTTAAGACCTTGTATTGTAGATGGTGATAAATTAGGACTATTATCTCTCACGCTGCTTTTATCTGTGTGATTGTAATTATTTTATTGATCTGATTTTGAATTCATGTAACTATGAACTTCCCCAAATCTTTCCTTTGAAGAAGCATGCAAATTTTTAATCTATATGCTATTAAAACTCTTGTATCTGTTTGATTGTAACTTTCAATTGGGCGAAACGGTGCACCATAGGGCAACAATTGCCGAATCAGCATACCTCAAATGAACTGATTTACTCTCTGAAATCTGGAACTCATGACTCCTCGTGGGATTTAAATTTGACAAAGTTCTGGCTACTTCAGTGCTGCCATGCTACTACACCTTCCAGAGACATGTGATTGTCATTTCCAACACTTGCTACCAGATTCCTACATAGAAAGTCAATGGAGGAGTTAGCAGGAAGTTTCTTTGTGTATCCATGAAAACTTCTTTAATGTTGATTTATCTGAGGATTGTACTTTCTTTATAAACAATACGAATTAAAGAAGACTTTCAGTTTCTTTTGATGGCTTGTTGCTACTTTAGTTTTTGGCAAAGAGATAATTCTGTCTTGATTAATTAAATGACCAAGAAATATTTTGCATAACTCTTAAAAAAACACAACTGTGGGTGGCAAGGAAATTTGGTTGTCCGGCATAGATTTCAGCAGTGGGTGGTTCAGTTAAGGGGAGATAGGATTATAAGCATGTAGCGTGTGGAGCAAGAATTGTATTTTGGACATGTGTCAGATTTCAAGTAGAATTTTTTTACGATTGTTTATTCTGAGCAGTGCTATAAAAGTAGAATACACTTAATTTTTTTTTAGCAAAGTATTATTTTGCAAGCATATGTAATGTTTTAGTGAATAGTTTTATTTAGTTTTTATTTTATAGGATTTTATCCTGATTAAAGATAATTTCAGTGTACATTTGGAAAAGTATTTGTGTATTTTTGAAAAGATTGTCACATCTACACATTTTATGATAAGACAAAACTGCAATGCTGTTAAATTTCACATGACAGTTTGTCTATACATGTAAGTCTTATTTGTTGATATTACAATGAAGCAAAAAATTCTAACACAAAATGATGTCTTACAGATCTCAACTCAACCATTTGTATAATGATGGTTTGAAGTTATGAAGGCTTCAGAAAAAATGACTTACACCCTTACACCCTCAAAGTTAGGACCATCGTGCACTTTGGGCACTTGGCAGCTAGCTTACATTTATCCAGGTTGCAGTGTTTGCAGTCACAAGGTTGCAATCTGCAACTGTCAGAATCAGCTTCCAGCAAGCAAAATTAATTGGGGAGGCTGGATTTGCTTAACAATCACTTGATTCACTTTAGGTCTGCTTGATTCACTTAGCAAGCATGGTGATTCACATAACAACCATGCTAAAAATGGTCCAAAATTACTGGATGTTCAATTATGGATGACTCGCTTAAAAACTGCCCCACTTAGTGTCATAATTCAAAATTCCAATTCCAGTAGTGCTCATAATTCGAGAATAACCTGCACTGGAATGTGTCTGGAAACAAATTGTGCCCATATGTGTGGTTATGTATTCTGCCCAAATTTAAAAAAAAAACTTTGATTTTCTATTTTTTCTTACATTGATTAAAACTAGCAAAATGTGATTCCATCTAATGAGTTTGAAATTGACTTCTACGACAATACATGGGTGTTTGTATTTTTGAATTTAAAAACCTAAACCGTTCTTAAATTTCCCTAAAAATGAAAACTTCATAATGCTTCAAAAACTAAAAATCAGAGTTGGCTATATTTATTTTGTACGCTAAATTGTAATTATAAAGTAAAAGCCCACCTGTTTTAATAATAACAACATACTTGGGCATTCAAAAAAGAGAAAACACTAAATTGGAAACAAGTCTTAGCTATTTTCCTTTTAACAGCAAATTTAGCAGCTATCTGTTTCTACAGAACCATCAGATTCTGGAGTAAGTATAAGATACCTTCTGACTTCCTCAGCATTAACTTTCCTTCAAACATTCTGCTACAGGTAATAGACCTGAGCTGACCTTGATTTATCTCAAAAACTAATAATTGACATCACTTGGGTAGTAATAATTGACCACTTGTAGTGTGAAGTGAAGCGCACACTCACGGAACCAATTGTTATACCAGTGTTAAATCGCATCCCTTCTCAGCAAGCAGAAGTTCTGAAAAAAGCCAGAAAGATGGATCTTAGGAGTAGGAGGAGCAGGAAACATTTTTTTGTTTGTTTTTTAATTGCTTGGAGTATTTTTATGTGAATAAAACAGAGGCATTGAGGAAAGAGGAGATTTTGGACCTTATGCAGATTTTAGATGCTAAGTTTATTTCTGCTCTTTATTTCTATACTGAATATCTTGCAATGTGCCATTAATTAGTAAATTACAGCTGGTTTTCTCCATTTAATATTATGCCTGTTTTTCTGATTTTTTCAAAACTGATTACTTGAGTGTTCTAGATACTTGTGTAATCGGATTCTGGAAATCTTTTGATAAAACTGATTCCTGATTTAAGTTGTCTGCAACATGTGGGTTTGTAGAGTCTTATGTGGTTTAGGATGAGTCTTGTGGAACTTTGGGGCAAGTTTCAGTATTTCTGGACTCGGAAACTGTTCAGGATGAATTCACCTTCATTTCTCCAGTTCTCCCTTCTCAGTAATTCTTTTATTTTTCTTCTTTCATCTTTTTAAAAGAGTCCTTTCATAAAAATCCAGCAAACATGTTGCTAGTATATCCAGTGGCTCTGGAGCTCCACAAAGAATCATCGTGATTTTATCCTGAATAGGAATACAATTGTTAACAAAACTTATGCTAGTACCTGAGACAGTTAGAATTTTTAATCATTGTGTAATTTAAAAAAAAGTTATAGAAAATTAGGTCTCCCTTCCTATTTTTCTCATTTCTTTCTCATTTTAACAATCCTTCTCTTCAAGAAAGCATTTATTGATCTAGCCCCAGATTCTACAGTTGGGGATGATTGCACAGAAGAATTAGGCTGGAAGATTTGGACTCAGCTGTTTGACTCTTGGAAAATAAGATGAGATAATAACTTAAAACATCAAAGAACATTTCCTTCCTCTTGGCTATTTCTTTGTCTTAGTTTCCAAGTTACATTTCATTAGTATTTTCACACTGAGTTTGAGGCAATTTGTATGGGTCACTATTTGAGCATTGCTAATTTCATTAGTAAAAATTTCAAACTTGAGAGTATCACTATGCAAGGCCATGATATAATCAATGAATCAACTTAAATTAAGAAACATGTTATTGCTCAGCAGTCACTCTAAAAAAAGGATTGAAGTAACCATCTAATACTTGAACAGCTTTAAGAATTCTTATACCTTTTAGTGATGAAGGAAGAAGATAGAGACTTGATCCTCAAGATGCAAACATTATTGTAAAATAGCTTAGATGTTTTATAAGGTAATAAAATTGCAGCAATAAAGCTTTCTTTGTTTCTAAGGATTTGAATCATGCTGCAGTTAGTAGTAAGATTAATGAAAGGAAGAGGAGAAAAATAACCAAAATTGACCATGAACTCTTAAGTTGTCAGTCAGCCTGACAAGAGAAACTGACTAAATCAGAGGAATGAAAACCAGCTTAAAAGGAGAAGCTAAAGCAGGTCCTCATATTTTATTGCCATTTATTTAAAGATTTTCTGCTTTTTTAAGCAAAAACTTAATCAGATTGAATTTGATTCCTTGTGAGCTTCATAATATGTCTATGTGATTTTTTTTCTTTTTTTTCTTTTCTTTTTTAACAACATTGCAATTGCCATTGGTTTCTTCTGGAATATTTTGATTTCTACTCTCTTAGGATTTCTTGTTTGTTTCCCATCAACTACTTACTAAGCATGTCTGATGCTGTTCGGCTTTTTCAAGTTCAGGTAGCAACATGCTGTGACATTCATTTGATTCAGGGGGTTGATAAATTTTATCAAGAAGTAAACTCCCCCGAAAATCTTTCCTCCTCCCTTCCCTCTCCTTTTTGTCCCTTCTCTGCTCCTCAACTTTTGTTTTGCTTTCTCAATGGGACAAACAGATGAACGCCACATCTGTGATATAGATTATTGATTCTGCAGTTTTAAATGCTGGGTTCTTTATTATATAAGTCATTATCACATTTCTGGATGTTCTGGTTTTTCTGAATTCCTCAGGCTTGCCAAGAAATTGTGGAAGTTTGCCTCCCCCCTTGTGACTCTAAACTAAGCTCTATCTGAATTAAACACTAATTAGCTGAGTATGAATGAAAGTCTTCCTTAAGACAGAAAGCTTTTAATGTCAATAGATTACAAATATTTTACTGTGATATTTTTTGGATTTTTATTTATTTTGATTTTTGTAAGCATGTTAGATACTGAAGTGTTCAGTAATAAACTCTGAAAAATTAAATTCTTTCATAAATTTTGAAATAATTTATAATTCAAAATGTTTATTTGTACTACTTTCTACTTCACCATATGAAAGGTTATCTTCAGGCAAATCAGTAGAATTATGTTCATTTACAGCGCATGGATACCAGAAAAGATTTCCATTTCCCTCTTTAATGTTGATGATATACAGCGTATTAGGAGCAGGGGTGGGAATCTACCAGTTTGCACCTATTCGCTAGAACCGGTTGTTAACATTCTCCTCCATGCTGCATCGAGAGCCCAGGATGGGTTGCCTCCTTCCTATGATGTCATAGCTGAGTCTGTACTAAGATATAAAAGCCAGCCCCCGGAAGAGACCCCAGCTTTTGACTCAGCTCCTTTCAGTCAGTAGCTGTGTCTCTGAAAGCTTCTGTTAGATAACACTCACCAGCGATCTTCAGTACAGTTTTTCCTCGTTTCAAGCAGCTCCCAAGGATCTGGGCAGCTGCTCTTCCAGGAGAGCAGGGCTCTCTCTCTCTCTCTCTCTCTCTCCTGCACGTTGGGAGCAGCTTTACAGAGCTCTGTGCAGGCAAGCTGGGCAGCGTCTGCAGACCTCCCCCACGCCTGCAGTTTGGAGCGATCGTAAACATGATCGGCAAACTGATAAGAGCTCAAGCCAGCTGTTCGCTGGTTGCTGTGTTTTTCCCTTGCTGACTTCGCTCGGGGCTCTGTATAGCCTAAGGAGCGATTCTTCAATCTTGGAGCCTGTTTTCCTGTAGTCAGCGGCCATCTTGGATTCAAGCCTTCCACCACGAGGTGAGCGGCCATTTTGTAAGCCCGGGGGGCATTTATACCCTAAGGGGCTTAATAGAAAAATTTCTAAACAGCTTCTTTCCAACGCAAGAGCCTTTATTTTACAAATGGAGCAAGTTAAGGCTCTGGCAGAGCTTTCCCCCCCAGTGGAACAGTCTCTTAAGCCCAATAGGAGAAAAAGACGTAGGCAACGCACCCAATCAGTCCAGAGGGAGGTGGCTGCTAAAATCAAAGCTAAGGCTCTAGCCCCTAAGAAGGCAACTCAGGCTGAATTGAGGGCAGAGAAGCGCAGACATGTAGCTCTAGAGAGGCAGTTCAACAGAACTATTCAACAGAAGGGAGTGCAACTACAGCATGTTTCAGGTGATACTCGTGGGCCCCAACCAAGCCCTCCCAGGGGAGGAGAAGTTATCTATGAGCCTTTCCATCCTCCATCCTGGTCTCCTGAGGCTCTTGCTGTACAGTCAGATCCTCAGGATTTAAGCAGATCTGGGCCTTACTTCCAACAGGCTTCTGTGCCCTATGCTCCTCCCCCTCCCTCCAGGCCTCGAACCTCTCCTCAATCTAGGCCTGAAGCCACCTTCACTCCCACAGCAGCGGGCCTTCGGCCTTCTGCCTCTACCTTTGAGCATAGACCAAGGGATATCCAAGATGTAGTCTCATCAGCCATTCGGCAGGGATTGGCTGAAGGCTTCAAGCAAATTCTTCAACCTCTGGAAAGGGTTCAGGCCCTCCCTTCTCAATCTATGAGTTCCTTGCCTCATCATCCTGATTTACACAGGCCTCAGGACTTCAGGGTCCATTCTTCTCTACCAGAATGGGAGGATGTTGATGAGGAAGGAAGGCCTTCACCATCTGAACACAGTTACTCCTCTCATTCAGAGTGTGAAGAGGGTGAGATTTTTGACCAAAATCTTTCAGAGGAAGAGGATTCTCGCCCAGAGCAGACATCTCCATTGGTCTTCAAACCTACTCTCTTCAGACCATTACTCAGCGAGGCCTTGGTCACTGCCAAGCTGTCGCCAGAGGAAGTGGCTCCCGAGCCACAAGGAAATCCCTCTAGCCAAGGGGATTCGCTCTTCTCCAAGCCTGTAGTGCATGCAGAGGTTTTGCCTTCTCCCATTTTGTTCCTGGACATGGTCAAGGAACAGTGTGCTTCTCCTTCAGCAGGTCCTCGCCCATCTTCTCTAGATAAGCGTTTCTACAATGTCAGCGCAGCTCTGGACAATGCCCTGGCAGTGCCTTCTGTTGACATTCCGGTTCTGGCCTCGTTCTCATCTTCTGGCACTCCCACGGAGCCAGAAGATATCCTGAAACCGGATGATAAACGTTCCGAACAGACCCTCAAGTGCAATCACCAGGCTGCTGCTTGGGCTGTTCGGGCTTCAACAGCAGCATCCTTCTTCACCAGGGCATCCATATGGTGGCTGCGCCAACTCCAGAATAGATTGCCTGCTTCTGACCTTCGGTCTCACCAAGACCTTAATAATAAAATAGCTTAGATTTGCGGCAGAATTCACTGCGGATGCCACTCTCAATTCCACCAAATTTGCATCCAAGGCCATGGCATCTTCTGTAGCAGCAAGAAGACTTTTATGGCTCCGAAATTGGCAGGCAGAGTCACGCCGAAAATGGAAGCTGGCTTCAGTTCCTTTCGCAGGTGATAAGCTTTTTGGCGATGCTCTGGAACCTTATCTCATCGAAACCAGAGATAAACGTAAAATTCTCTCTTCCTCTGGGAAGAAAGCCGACTATCGCCCTGCTCCTTATCGCCCTCCTGCCTTCCGAGCGGAGACCTCATCTTGCTTCCCCCACTCTCACAGGTCATACTCCCAATGCCAAGAGCAACGAGCGGAAACATCTGGCAGGCAACAACCTTCTACTGGTAAACGGCCCTTTCGGGGGAGGGGGTCGTTCCTTCCGTCGCTCTAAGTAATCCCTCGTTCTCCCCACCCATTGGAGGTCGCCTAGCCTTCTTTGCCTCCAAATGGGAGGCGTCATGACGGACGCCTGGGTGCTCAGCACTATTAGGTCAGGGTTACAATTGGACTTCCTAACCCCACCCCACCCAAAAAAATTTTATCTGTCCTGTGTCTTGGGACATTCCCAGGCAAGCCCTCATGAATCAGGCCATTCAGCACCTTCTTGAAATCAGGACTATTCAACCTGTTCCCCCGTCTTAACGGGGGATTTTAGAGAGCGTTCAGGAGGGCGACCTCCTCTCTTCCATTGATTTAACTGAGGCTTACCTCCACATCCCACTTTGGCCTCATCATCGCCAGTTTCTCCGTTTCTGTTATCAGAATACCCATTATCAGTATTGAGCACTTCCCTTCGGCCTCTCATCGGCTCCAAGGGTCTTCACAAAGGTTCTGGCAGCATTGGTGGCATCTCTGCGTTCTATTCCAGTGAGGATCCAATGCTACTTGGGTGACATTTTGATTCTTTCCTCTTCCATCCTTGCAGCCCATCGGGATCTGCAAATTACCCTGTCATGTCTCCAGAGCCACGGATTTTCCATCAACACTAAAAAGAGCCAGCTCTCTCCTAAAACCAAATTGCAACACTTGGGAGCATTCATCGATACCATGTCGTGCCAGGTTTTCCTGTCCCCAGCTCGTGGAAAGAGCCTTGCAGAGATCATCAGCCAGATCCAGCAACATCAAATTGTCCCCCTGTCGCTGCTGTCCAAACTTCTGGGGAAGATGGTTTCCTGTATTGGCATCGTCCCGTGGGCTCGGCTCCACTCCTGAGCCCTCCAATGGTTCCTGCTTCCCTACCAACGAGCAGGAACCAGCCACTCATCAAGGTCCCACTCCTGCCACAAATCCGAAGATCTCTCAATTGGTGGCATTCCCCATCTATCTGGAGGGGACTCCTGTTCAGGGACCCAGACAGGCTAGTGATAACCACCAATGCCAGCCTCCTGGGTTGGGGTTCCCATATGCAGGGCCAGATAGCTCGGGGCGTTTGGTCCAGATCGGAACAGATCCTTCCCATAAATTGGCTAGAGCTCGGAGCCATTTTTCTGGCTCTCAAGCATTTCAGGCACTCAGTGACCGGCTCTCATGTTCTAGTCCTTACAGACAACATGGCCGCAAAGGCTCATGTCAACTGGCAAGGGGGGATGAGGTCCAAAGCCCTCATGAGAGTGGCTCTACGGCTGGGGTTATGGGCAGAGAAACACCTGTTATCGATCTCGGTGGACCACATCTCCGAGGTGGACAACTCCCAGGCCGACCGGCTCAGCAGGAGCCCAGTCGACCAGGCAGAATGGTCCATTCCTCCATCTCTATTCAGGGATCTTTCCCTCAGATTCGGAACACCGGAGGTGGATCTTTTCTCCACTCCTCAAAACGCCCAAGTCACCAGATTCTTCACCAGGTTTCCTTGCCAGGGAGCGGAGGGGACCAATGCTCTTCGGTGCAGATGGTCCAAGGGGGTCTCCTCTACGCCTCTCCCCCGCTTCCCATCATTACGGCAGTAATTCGGAAGAGGTTGGAGGAACGTGTGGAGCTCCTCCTGGCACCCTATTGGCCAAGGAGGCCCTGGTTTGCGGACCTGGTCAACCTATCGGTGGCTTCTCCTTGGAGGATCCCTGCCCATCTAATCTCCCTTCACCAGGGGGCCCTGTTCCACCCAGAGCCCCAGTGGTTCAAGCTGACCGTGTGGCACTTGAGCGGCAGTGGCTAGAGGAGGCTGATCTTCCAGAAAGGGTCATCCTCACTATCCTGGCTTCTTGCAAACCTTCTACAAGGTGCATCTATGATGCCACCTGGAAGGCTTTTTCCCAATGGTGCCTCAGGGAGGGTCTTTCTCCTGCTTCAGCCCAGTTGGCAGAAGTTCTTAGCTTCTTTCAGCATGGGCTGGAGAAAGGTTTGGCCCCCAACACTTTACCCAGGCAGGTTGCGGCCCTCTCCTCAGTCCTTTCATGGGGTTCGCTTCCTTCCTTATCCCATCACACTTCAGTCAGGAGGTTTTTGAAAGGGGCTTCCAACCTGCACCCTCCAGTGGTTCACAGGTATCCTTCCTGGGACCTTCATTTGGTCCTTAATGCCCTTACAAAGCTCCCCTTTGAACCCCTTAGAACAGTGTCTCTCCGTTTCCTGACTCTGAAGGTAGTGTTCCTTGTTGCCATCACTTCTGCCAGGAGGGTTTCCGAGCTTTCTGCTCTTTCCATCAGACAGGACCTTTGTTCCTTTCATGATGATAGGGTTGTTCTTCGTCTGGACCCCGCACCATGACTTAGAGCGGCAGTGGCACACGCTAGACGTAAGAAGGGCTCTTAGAATATACATTAAGAGCACTTCCTCCTTCAGGAAGTCGGAAGCCATGTTTGTTTCCTTTTTCCCTTCTCACTTGGGGCACAAGGCCTCTTCTCCTACTATTAGCAGGTGGGTCAGGTCTTGCATTGAGCAAGCCTACAAAGCTGCGGCCCTTCCGGTTCCCCGAGGTCTGACGGCACACTCTACCAGAAGCGCGGCCACTTCTGCCTGGGCGACCCAAGCATCCTTGGAGGAGATTTGTCATGCGGCCATGTGGACATCCCTGTCTTCTTTCATCAGACACTACCGTCTGGATGTTTTTGCCTCGGCGACTGCAGCCTTCGGCAGACGGGTGCTTCAACGAGTGGTTCCACAGTTGGTGTGATGAGCCAGACGAGGACCCACCCATGGACATGCAAGCTTTGGTATGTCCCATCCTGGGCTCTCGATGCAGCATGGAGGAGAATGGGCGTTGGTAGAAGTTACCGTGAATGCCCTTTCTATCTATGCTGCGAGAGAGCCCAGCCCCTCCCTTGATTCATCCGGAGAGGGTAAGACATATTTCTGTATTTATTTATTTTGACACCTTTCAGTCTGTCAAGTATCTTCGCCAAAGCTGGGGTCTGTCCCGTGGGCTGGCTTTTATATCTTAGTACAGACTCAGCTGTGACATCATAGGAAGGTGTCAACCCGTCCTGGGCTCTCTCGCAGCATAGATAGAAAGGGCGTTCACGGTAACTTCTACTAACGCCCATTCTAAGCAGTTCAGAGAACTGGTTGTTAGAAGAAATTACTGGCCTTATCCTGTAAGGAAGACAGGAAGGAAACAATCTGGTGTTGCTTACAGAAGCTACCTTTCCGTTAACCCTTATTACATTCTTGGCAGGACTAGACTTCCTGTCTCAGGAACGTCTCTGGAGTTTTTTTCCCCTCCTTTGCTGGTACTTTGTTTGTGTGGAGTGACCATTCAAAGTTACAATGGCACTGAAAAAAATGACTTATGACCATTTTTCACACTTACGACTGTTGCAGCATCCCCACAATCATGAGAGGCCAGGCGAGGAGATGCATGCCTCGATGTGAGTGATATTGAATTGGCCACACCCAGCCAATAACATGAGCACCAAGCCCACCCAGTTACATGAGCACCAAGTCACGTCCACCACCTAAGCCACACCCACAGAACCAGTTGTTAAAAATTTGAATCCCACCCCTGATTAGGAGAGAATAGTATCATCCTAGAATTGAAAAATCACAGAGATTTTCTTTATGTTTCTAGAAAAGGAAGTTGCTATGTGGTGCTGCAAAAAGAATCACTGTGGTTTTAAAGGAGTAGATAGAAGGATGCCAAATGTAAATAAATAAAATAATTGATCTAGCTGATGGTAAGATGTATCGGAACTTATAAACAGCATTGATTTCTTCACTTGATGGGGAAGGTTGCCATGCCTGAAAGGATTTCAACAATCTGTGCCCTGTGGATGCACTTGCTTTCTGCATGGCTTAATGACTATATTGTATCATATTTTGGACACATCATGCAAAGACTGAATTCCCTTTGGAAGTCCACGATGCCTGGAATATTTGGGTGAAAATGAAATATCTTGGTCAGGATCCTGCAAGAATGTATGGAACTTTTACAGCCTAGATAATTTCCTTTTAAGGTGGGCATAATACAACATGGATGAAAAAAGAAAAACAATTCTGTAGCAGAACCTCACAGTCCTAGCAGCTTTGAGGCACATGACCAGAGAACAATAGCCTTGCCTCCTTTTCAGGAGATGAGAACAGAAACGGGTTTAAAAATTTTTTTTTAAAGAAAAATGGTTTTTTTAAGCTTGGATAGCCTAACGCCCAAATAATTATAATGGAATAAATCATTTAGTACCCCTAAAAACACAAACAAGGTCTGCAACATTCATCTGTCATAGAACACCGTGGAAAGACTGTGATCAGGACCTGGGCTCAGATAGCTGGAATGGCATGAAATATACAAAATCTGAGTTAGCACAAAAGCCAACAAACTTCTGACACAAGGAGGAAGAAGAAGAACAAGTCCTTGAGACAAATTTATTTGTTATGCTCATATCTTGCTGCAGTCAGTTCAGAGTCCAGCTGTTTCTACCCTGTTTCTCCAACAATACGGCCTCCCCCAATAGGAAGTCCCAGCATGTTTTATAGGCATGAAATGAAATTAAGCCCCTCCCCCCAAATTAAGGCCTATATTAAAACATGCAAAATGGGGGGGAATGGTGGGGGGGCTTGCCGTTAGGAAGTACTTTTGTTGCACACCCGGATATGGTGCTGCCTGCGTTGACCCTGATACGAAGTGCCCCACCAACGCCTAGGTCAACATCCAAGCCGTCGCCCGCCCGCCCGAAGATGCAAGGGGGGGAATTAAGTCACCCCTGAAAAGACGGCCTAGCCATTTTTTCGGGGCTCAAAAAAAAATAAGACCCAGCCTTATTATATGAGAAACACGGTAGTTTTTTCTCATGCTTACATCTTTGTAGAAGTCTGGCTTCCTCTTTTTTTCCAGGTCTTCTTTCCTTTTTTTTCTCTCAGATGAACCACTTCCTTTCACACCTCTCAGATACCGTTCTCCTCTTGTCACAAGAAAAAAAGTTTTTTTGCTAGCAAGGGAGAAATCTGTTGGGCAAGACTGGGCATGGATATTGATTATCTGGTTTGATATGGGGAAGGGGAAAGCATCATAAGAAAACATTCAACATTTGTCATATCTTTTCGTATTCCAGCCTTTTTATGGCAGTATTTAGAAACTGGATTGTTATCACTACCTTACTCAAAATATTCCAAAAGACGGTTGTAGCTGTGAAAAAATGCTAGACAACAATCACAATTCACTGAAGGTCAGAAAGCCATAGCTTTGCTTTCAAAAACATTTGTTGTCCCTTGACATTTTATTTATTTTTGCAGAACACAGATAGAATGCTCTACAGGCAGTTTTCATTAAAATGTTAGTATTTATGATGGTTGCAGTGTCTTAGGGTTATAACCTTCTTACAAGCAAAGTCAATAAAGCCAGATTCAC